>NC_135506.1:70182707-70352707 GCF_052857255.1 Amblyomma americanum | reverse complement strand
TTAACGCTATCGCGTTAATAATTGGTTGTTAGAGAAAGGAAACGGCGCAGTATCTCTGTCACATCTCGGCGGACACCTGAACAAGCGCCGTAAGGGAACTGATCAAGGAGGGACTAAGATAAGACAGGAAGAAAGAGGTGCCATAGTGGAGGGCTCCGGAATAATTTCGACCACCTGGGGATCTTTAACGTGCACTGACATCGCACAGTACACGGGCGCCTTAGCGTTTCGCCTCCATCGAAACGCGGCCGCCGCGGTCGGGTTCGAACTCGAGTACTCCGCATCAGTAGCCGAGCGCCCTAACTACTGAGCCACCACGGTGGGTTGAAATACAAAGATACGGGTGATGTCAGCGCTCGTTAAAGATCGTCAGGCGGTCGAAATTATTCCGGAGCCCTCCACTATGGCTCCTCTTTCTCTCTTTCTTCTTTCACTCCCACCTTTCTTCCTTCGCTTACGGCGCTCTTCTGGGGCCGGATTACGCAACTGTCACAAATTCTGTCAAAAGTTATTGACAGTGACGTCAAAATGGTGAAAGGAGAGACGTCACCACGTGACGCAACGAGGAATCAGGCAATTACAGCAGGACGGTGCCCCGAGAGCTTTTTTTTTTGCAAGGTGGGGGACCGTCTGCTAAATTTTTTGTATGAAGAAATAAGAAATAAGCAGCGCCCAAAATAATTAATATTTATTTTGCCAATGCATTGTGCTTAAAGTCCGAAAATATTAAGCAAAACAAAAAGTGTTCGAAGTTGTGCTAATAAATTGGCTGGTGGCTAAATTCTGCTGCCTTCGGGGATGCGCTGAGGGTGGTAAAGCATCAAGCCGCTTTGCACGAAGGCAGCCGATTCTACGCCGTGTTTATTGTTTGTTACGCGGCGTCTGAAGTTAAGCTACTGTGCGGTTGACCTAAGTGCTTAGAAAAATGTCAACGAATGCAGTGAAGGCTACGTGCCTACCGAGCGAACTTGCAAGAAGCGCTTGGTACGAAATCGACGAAGAGAACTTGTTGAAGTCTGTATTGTTCGGCGCTCTATCGATCGATGACAAAAATGCCAAGAGGTGGTGTTGCAGTATGTGATGCGTTGTTGTCGGTTTCTTTTTTATGGTTTAAGGGGGTTTAACGTCCCAAAGCGACTCAGGCTATGAGGGACGCCGTAGTGTAGGGCTCCGGAATAATTTCTACCACCTGGGGATCTTTAACGTGCACTGACATCGCACAGTACACGGTCATCTAGAATTTCGCCTCCATCGAATTTCGACCACCGCGGCCGGGATCGAACCCGCGTCTTTCGGGCCGGCAGCCGAGCGCCGTAACCACTCAGCCACCGCGGCGGCTGTCTGATTCTTTTCCCTTGGGAAACAGAACACGACCACGAAGCGCCATTTGCTGGGAAAATGAAGTGCTTTGCCAGCATAAGCGTGTTTTATTTATGTGGCGGAGAGGTGACCGCGGGA
Organism: Amblyomma americanum; assembly: GCF_052857255.1. Lineage (NCBI taxonomy): Eukaryota > Metazoa > Arthropoda > Arachnida > Ixodida > Ixodidae > Amblyomma > Amblyomma americanum. Next base: position 70,351,249 of record NC_135506.1, on the reverse strand, counting down.
ACCCACCCCTTCTGCGCGCTAACTTTGCAGATTGCCTGCAATACCTGCCGCACGCATTTGCTCACCGTCGGTTGTGCGATGACGACGTGCGCCTCGTAACCAACAGCAGCTTGAAAGCCGCCGGTAGCAAAGAACCGCAGTGCACACAGCACCTGCCACCGCACCAACAGCGCGCTCGCAAGCAAAATTCCTCTCAGTTCATCGGCGACTTCGTCGCACATCCACTCCACAGTGTGCTTTTCCACTCGAAAAAGGCGTCGAAACAGCTTGTCCGACAAGTCAAACATAGTCAAACGTGTCTTCGTGCGCTCTCCTTCACCGTTACTCGCGCCGGCGCAGCCGCCTCACTCTTCGCGTACACCGCCGCCATTTTCTGTCAAAAACGCGACGGTCAAATTGACCGCCTCTAGGATGTCACAAAAAACTGTCAGCGCCTGCATAGCTAGGCGTGCAACGTCACCACTTCTGCCACCTCCGTGACGTAATCTGCAGCCATCAATGACGCAAAAAAGCAAAATGGCCACCGACCACGACCGACCAATAGGAGCGAGGCTAATTGACAACTGTTTGACAAGTTTTTGTCAACTTTCCTAATTGACAGTTGCGTAATTCGGCCCCTGATGTCTACCGAGATGTGATAAAATTATGGCGCCATTTCCTTTCCTCAAAACGAATTTTTCAATTTTTGGCTACATTGGCCTGCCCCTCCGCAGTGGCTCAGTGGTTAGGGCGCTCGACTACTGATCCGGAGTTCCCGGGTTCGAACCCGACCGCGGCGGCTGCGTTTTTATGGTGGAAAAACGCTAAGGCGCCCGTGTGCTGTGCGATGTCAGTGCACGGTAAAGATCCCCATGTGGTCGAAATTATTCCGGAGCCCTTCACTACGGCACCTCTTCTTCCTTTCTTCTTTCACTCCCTCCTTTATCCCTTCCTTTACGGCGCGGTTCAGGTGCCCAACGATATATGAGACAGATACTGCGCCATTTCCTTTCCCCCCAAACCAATTATTTATTACATTAGTCACGAACTCGCAGCTTCGCGGTGTTCGCAGTCCCGCCGTGGTCGCACCACACCATGTGACCAACCACGTGACTGGTCACGTCACCAAACGCGTGACGAAGCACGTGACCAGCCACGGCGCCACCTCCTCGCCATCTGGCGTGACGTCAGAGGAGAAGCCGCGCGCCGCGCCGTTGGCCAACTAGCCGGACAACCACACTAACATGGACTTGCAATCAAGATTAAACAAGACAGCGTTTCGATGGAGGCGAAACGCAAAGGCGCCCGTGTGCTGTGCGATGCCAGTGCACGTTAAAGATCTCCATGTGGTCGAAATTATTCTGGAGCCCTCCACTACGGCACCTCTCTCTTCCTTTATTCTTTCACTCCCTCCTTTCTCCCTTCCTTACGGCGCGGTTCAGGTATCCACCGATATGTGACAGATGCTGCGCTATTTCCTTTCCCGAAAAACCAATTTTCATTTTCATTAATCAAGGCTAACAAAGCTATGCCTTAGCTTTCGCTACGTATATCCTGGCAGAGCCGAGCTAAGCCACTGCCAGTTTTTGTAGCGAAAACTACATTGGCCACGAACTCGCATTCCCACCGTGCTCGCATTCCCACCGTGGTCGCACCGCACCACGTGACAAACCACGTGGTCGGTGGCGGGAGCTACTAAACCCCCGCACACTCACCGAATTAAAAAAAAAAAAAACCCGGTGTCAAGGCCGGGAATCTAACCAGCGCCTTTGTCGTTTGAGGCGGAGACGCACCACTCCGCCAGGACGGCTCAAGGTTTAATCATGAATAAAGGCGCATCCAGTGGATGCACGGGTTTCATATATGTATTAACTCTTCCGAACCAGATGTCGCCTCGCTTTCGCTACGTACATCCTGGAAATAACAGAGCTAGGCCATCATTTTTTCTTCAATTTTAGGTCGTGTTTGTTTACCGTTGCACTAAGACTTAATAAAACAAGCGTTAAGCGACAGGCGGTTAGTGTATACGGGTTTCCTGACGCGAACACTGTCTGTACTAACAAGTCAGTTTTGTGCCTCGCAAAAAAAGGTCAGTTCGCTCAGCATTTTGAATTAGTCACAAAACAGAACAAAACTTGCAAAGTAATGTCAATCGCAACGAGGCGAAATAAACTGCAGCCGTATTTAAACAATACATGTGTCTTCGGGACCATTTGCTTCAGGATAAAATAAAACTAACAGGACGATTACTTTTGCTTAACGCGATTTTCAGCGATAGCTACCGAGGTGGACCGCGACATAAGGTCACGTGACATAATGTCATGTCGCGTGACCGTGACAACAACGCACTCACCGGTTACGGTGGCTAGGATGCCAGGGGCGGGCGTCTAACAGCTATCGCAGTAATATGCCGTCACTTTTAGCTGGTACCCTGTTGTCTTACCATCCCAGTCAGGGTGGTGGTTCGATGAATTTGACGCCATACAAGGGACCTCCAAGTGTTAGAATACTTTATTGTCAACGTCCACGAACAAACTGAAGCCGACACGGCGGCAGCGTCTTCCTTCAGCCGTAACGGCTGTCTCTGCTCAGTGGCCTCCGCCGTGCGGTGCCCACGATGACCTCCCGGTTGGGGATGTCCAAGACGAAGGTCAAGTGGAAGAGCACGTGGCAGCAGGCGTAAATCCACTGGCACACCGGGAACCAGCTGTGCTCTGGGGGCGTGCGCACCAACGGGACATATATAAGGTATACGCGCTGGTGAATTCTATAGAGGAAATACGAGGCGGTATACCTAAATCTTTCTCGGATCGGATCCTACGAGTCCGAGTCAGTACCGCCAGTATTCATTAATGTAAGCGACTTTCTATTTAGAAGATATGAGAGTTATGTCCCATAATAATAATAACTGGCTTTTGGGCAAAGGAAATGGCGCAGTATCTGTCTCATATATCATTGGACACCTGAACCACGCCGTAAGAAAAGGGATAAAGGAGGGTGTGAAAAAAGAAGGGAAGAAAGAGGTGCCGTAGTGGAGGGCTCCGGAATAATTGCGACCACCCGGGGATCTTTAACGTGCACTGACATCGCACAGCACACAGGAAAATTGTTCGACGCAGATTTGAGAAACGAGGTACTTGGGAGGTCTCCACTACGGCACCTCTTTCTTCCTTTCTTTCACTCCCTCCTTCATCCCTTCCCTTACGGCGCGGTTCAGGTGTCCAACGATATATGAGACAGATACTGCGCCATTTCCTTTCCCCCAAAACCAATTATTATTATTATTATTATTAAACGAGGTACTTGGTGGCTATAAGCATGCATTAGTTTTTCACTGTTCAGTTCCGCTTACTACTAAGCAAAAGTGGGTTTTTCAAGGAATGTTTCCCTAGCTCGTTAAACGGAGACGTTGGAAGCCGAGAGTAGTTGCCTGTCTGGCACTGAGGTTACACTTGCATGCTCATTTGATTATCATAAAACCAAGGAACACAACGCATAACCAGCTGGCGGACCGCAGGCTATTTCAGTTTCTTTGAAGTTTGAAAGGAGGAGGGTGAAAACGCACAACCAGCGTTCAGACCAACTGTGACAGTGCTCATTACGTTTTGCATCTGCGGGTTGGCTCTCACATTTGGCGATGATTAAAGAAAGCTGTGGCAACTCTCACCTCTGTCGACGCAAACCGCGTGGTGTTGGTGGACGTAGACGAGCAAGGCTGCTCCCACCGATGCTGCCACGGCCAGGATGCTTGCCTTGATGCGCAGCGACCGGCGGGCCTGCACCAAGCGTCATTCGAGCATACGCGTTGGGCTTACAGTTAGCCCACTCTGCCACGAAACAGGCTGTAATCAAATAGCGCTCATAACGACCAAAAAGGTAGCTCCTCCTGAAAGGCCACTTAACCTGTACATATCAGGAAACAACTAGTGGCCATGGCGCGTTGCAAATGAGGATCAGACCGTAGCCTCTGGGAAAACGTGAACCCATAACTGGTCTTTAAGAGCATGTCCAACGCAATTGGACAAAAATTATGAATATTAGAGTATTATAAGTTACTGTTATGCAAATATTGAAGGTAATGGTTCATTTTTTCGATGCGTAGCAAAATCTTGGGAATATCTTTCCCTCGCTCTCATCGAACAGTTAAGACTCCGATAGAAAATCAACGGGGAGCGTTTTTGTGGATAGAAAAAACGTTAATAGCAAAAAAAAATGAAAGCCTGCCGAAGAGAGATTTGGACTATATCAATTATTATTATAGAAAAATCTTACAATTTATGAAAAAAATCCGTTCATAAACTCTTTCCCGTTGAAAATTATTTTTTTCCCACAATTAACTGTTGGATATGGGATGGACTCGAGGAAGCTGCCACATACGAACCACTCTCACAAGGACTGGCGGCATGATACTCACCCTGTGTCCCTGTTCGTGCTGGCACATGCGGAGAGCCACGCATGCGCAGAGCATGAACATGAGCGAGCTGACCACGAAGTGGGTGTAGATCCTCTCGTACGCCGGGTACTCCTGGTTGCCGCGCAGGCCCGAGACGAGGCTTAGCGAGAGCGTCTCGGCCACGTGCAGCGCGAGGCCGGCGTGCGTGACGAGAGTGAAGAGGGCACGCTCCTGGTGCGCCACCAGCACCGCGCGCCGGCTCAGGTAGTGCCAGTGCAGGAAGGCGAGCACCAGGCTCGGGTTCAGGTCCAGCACCAGCGCCAGGCTCCATACGCGTCGCTGTGGCGCCACGCCCACGAACGGGTCCAACGACGGCAACAGGTCGTAGACCTGCACAACGGCAAGTCTCCGTGGGTCGCACTCTTACCCCGGGGTGTTTGTGCGATAGAAGATTAAGGTACGTTTGCCGTCGTTCGTGGGGCCGCTTTCTTCAGTAGCCAAATTACCTGTTCTTTAATAATATCGCGTGATCACTTAATAACCCGTACCAACAGATTTACTTCTGGATAGTGACCATCTGCTCTGTGACGTCATAATACCTCGCGGAAGCCTAGCACCATTTACAAGGTTTTTTTTAATTTTTCCTAGATATTCATTCTTGAACTATGTACAGGTTTGTAGGGTTGTCTCTGCAATGCTTGCAACTAACTGCGGTTATTTTTCTTTCAGAGAAAAAGAGAGAGAGAGGGGGGGGGGCAAGCAAAACTAGGACTTCCTTCGAAGAGAAAAAAAAAGACACACCTGCGGAGCTGGACCACGTGACTGGAGATGGCTAATAATAGCGACAACATGTCGTTTATGGCTAGGGCCGACACGGTCAGAATTCTATTTGGTGAGCAGGCGAACGCGATATAGTTGTTCCTTATGACATCCCATGACGACGCCTAGACCATTAACCAAGGGAAAGTGCCTCATGAAGTCATTTCTGTGAAATTACGCAGCTTTTAGCCTTGCCCCGCCCCTTCTACATTGCATGAAGAACTCATAAAGCAGCAGCTGGGGTTACCAACCAAAGTAGGTCGCATTCTTTCATGCGTGCTGAAGTTGATACAGCTGCTGCTTTATGAGTTCTTCATGCATTGTAGAAGGGGGCGGGGCAAGGCTAAAAGCTGCGTAATTTCACAGAAATGACTTCATTAGGCACTTTCCCTTGGTTAACGGTCTCGGCGTCGTCATGGTATGTCATAAGGAACAACTATATCGCGTTCGCCTGCTCACCAAATAGAATTCTGACCGTGTCGGCCCTAGCCATAAACGACATGTTGTCGCTATTATTAGCCATCTCCGCTTACGTGGCCCAGGTACGCAGGTGTGTCTTGAAGAAGGTGCACTTATGAGCGGAGGGTTTTTGTATTGTTTGCTGTCGCTGCGACTTATTAACTGCTCAGTTAAAACTGCGAAAAGTTGAGTGTTTTTTTCGGTTGTCTAGAGCGCCCTGAAATGGAGGGCCCGAGTCGCTCTCGAAACCTAGCGCATTCCCACTTAGGTCTCCTCCCATCATAAATGTCCTGCCGTCCAGATCAGAGAACAAAAATGCTTTCCTGCAGACTCTCGCGCGCCGGTCTGTTGCGTCTACAACCCTAGTAAGGAGCCCAATCACAAGTCGAACTTTGCCCTGCCCAACTGGACAAAGATTCCGCGAACCCGATGCACCACGTACAGCACCTCATTCGGCAATGCGTTTTGCCGTACTACCGTTATCGACATCCTGAACTGGTTTCGAGCTAGCTGACGAAGTGGGAAGCTTCGAATTAGTTTCGGCTTCCCGGGTTCGAACCCGACCGCGGCGGCTGCGTTTTTATGGAGGAAAAACGGTAAGGCGCCCGTGTGCTGTGCGATATCAGTGCACGTTAAAGATCCCCAGGTGGTCGAAATTATTCCGGAGCCCTCCACTACAGCACCTCTCTCTTCCTTTCTTCTTTCACTCCCTCCTTTATCCCTTCCCTTACGGCGCGGTTCAGGTGTCCAACGATATATGAGACAGATACTGCGCCATTTCCTTTCCCCCCAAAAAAACAATTATTATTTCTGAGGGCCGTATAGAGCGCACTGAAATCTTAGTTTGAACCCCATTTTTCTTAAAGTTCGCGACACCACGTTGCTCACTAATTACACGCTGCAGCTCTCTCCGTTCTGGCTGTGCAAGACCCCTTGAGGAACAGGCGTACCATGCACGATGTGTCGGCCCTTGCAGCTGTGCCCCAGAGCAGCGCCGGCGTCACGAAGCTGAGCACGAGTCCGAGGAAGCGAAGTGCCGAGGACAGGTACACGAGGTTGTGGAGCTTGAAGCGCAGCATGACGTCGTCCATGAGAATGGCTCCTGCTTCCATAGCGCCGACTGATTGGTGACTGCGATCGGCAGGGCTGTGGGCTGGTTTGTGGGCTGACGCTAATTGCTGGGGGACGACTGAAGGAGGTCCTGGTGGCAAGGTCAACGCAAAGGCTATAGGCGTCTCAGATGGCGAGCTCGAGAAGATCGTGAGCAGTGCTCGTGCAGCTACCAAGGTGGCCAAATGGTGTCGCACTTCCACCGGCGGAACACGTGATGATGATGATGTCCTCAGGCTCAATGGCACATACCCACGGCAGGTGATTGGCCAGGGTGCATTGCGGAAATAAACGTACTTATGGACAAGGAGCGGAGTATTTGGATAATTTTGTCTCTTAGACTAAAATTTCTACAAAAAAGAAAAAAGAAGGAAAAGAAAAAGAAGTGAATTCTCATTCTAGCAGAGGAATCTACCCCGTTTGACGTAATTTGATAAGCGTTCCGGCATTGTGCGCGTGCCTTCCTGAGAGACGTGTTTTAGAACGTTTGCTCACAAGAAGAAGAAGACGTGGTAAAAGTCATTGGCAGCCAGTATTCATATGATATTGTTGTGAGGCAAACAACAACAACTTGATCCCGCGCAGGCTGTGTGCGGGACGGGTACAGTAGAGGTTGTGGGGTTAATGTGATGGGAAGGCGAAGCCTCTGTTGTTCAAATGCTTACTTTCTTGAGCGAGCTCTTAACATCGTCGGAGAAAAGCAGCACGAACGAGGACGGCTCAAAAGCAAGAACGTGAGAATGCTTTGCTTGCGTGTTATTAGAGCTGAAGCTCTACTCCTCCCATGCAAAACCTCAAGGTGATGTCGCTGAAAAGGGAACAGCGCAAACACAGGACGAAAAGAGGAACGTACAACACGGGCGCTGACTTACAATTGATGTCTATTCGAAAGGTGCACACATGCGCCACGCTCAATGAAGAGCCTCCTGTGCTTTTCGTCAGCACAGTCGAAATTAGTGAAGCGCAGCATTGCCACATCAGCGCTAAGGAACGCACTGCAAAGATCTTGCTTTCACGGCATCCCGACCGGTTTCCAGGCGCAAGTCGGACGGTTGGCAGACGCGGGGTTCCCACTCCCGCTCCTTGCTAGTTTGGCAGAAAAACTACTTCGAGAGGTTCGCCATTCTCATCGCGCCAACAGCAGCCCGGATCGGTAAAGAACAGCGGTAATTCCCTACGTACACGAAGCAAGCCACAGACTCAAGAAAATAGCCGAGAAGCTCGGAGTACGCATGGTTTTTTCGGCGCCGAACAATCTAGGAGGCCTATGCAGACGAGTTAACCAAGATTTGCCGAAAAGCGCGTGCAAGATTAAGCACAGGAAGCCATTTTTAAAACAATGTGTAACCTCCGCTGTGTACGAGATACCGATATCGTGTGGTGCGTCTTACATTGAACAAACAGGAAGATGTATCAATGAGCGTCTGATGGAACACTCGACTTCACTCAAGACCGGCACAGGCAGCACCTTGCCCATTCACTGCAAGAAATGCTCTTGCGTGCCAGCCAGAAAAGATACCACGAAAAGCGCACACGTGAGAGATATACACGAAGCTTACTTAATTCAAAACCGGGGCGACACGTATGTCAGCAGTCTATCCATCAACCAGATGTCTAAGGAGACTGCCTATCTAGGCAAGTGATTTTATCTCGTTTTTCAAGTTCTTAACTATTTTACACAAAGTGTTAGCCACGTTCCCCTTTTTTTACCTGACCGCATGCCCATCATCCATCCTTCACCTGCATCTTGTTGTTTGCTTTGTCTCATGCCACCCTTCCACAGGCATCGTTCCTTGTTAAAACTTTTATAGCTTTTAAGATTTTATCGCTTTTATCGGGCCCTTTACACCGCCCCTGACGTTGACTCAGCTGACAGCTTGCCACGAGACTACTTATATGTGTGTGCACCTTTCGAATAGACATTAGTTGTGAGTCAGCGCCTGTGTTCTACGTTCCTCTCTTCGTCCTGTTTGGTTTTGGTTTGGTTTATGCGGGTTTAACGTCCCAAAGCGACTCAGGTTATGAGGAACGCCGTAGTGAAGGGCTCTGGAAATTTCGACCGCCTGGGGTTCTTTAACGCGCACTGACATCGCACAGTACACGGGCCTCTAGAATTTCGCCTCCATCGAAATTCTACCGCCGCGGCCGGGATCGAACCCAAGTCTTTCGGGCCGGCAGCCGAGCGCCGTAACCACTCAGCCGTCCTGCGTTTGCGCTGTTCCGTTTTCAGCAATGTTATACCAACCAGCCCGCAACAACACCATAGTAAGGCCATGTCGCTCCGAAGAATGGACTCCAAGTGGCGAAGTTGGGGTGTGGTTGTGACGTCATACCACGTGACTCGCCGCGCCTCGGCGCAGCTGCGGCGCGCGGAGCGGGCGGCGTTCGCTCGCTTTCGCAACTGCGTTGAACAAATTGGGCCTCTTCGATTATCCGCCTCTGGCAGCCCGCGGGCTGCCTGCGGGCTGCCAGAGCGCGGAGCCAGGAGCTAGATTTTCTCGGGCGGCTCCGCGCACTTCCGGTGGCTGCCCAGAACGCGTTTGTTTTTCCCTGGTTGCATGCTGTCGGTCTGCCAGCGAGCAGCCAGACTCGCCAGGACGATTTTCTGCTGGCAGCATAGTCTGCTTGCTCCACGGCTCTCCGCTGTGGCGGCTGGCAGACGATAAAATGCAGGTATGGTGCGGTGGTGGAAAACATTTATTCAAGGCATTTTATAGGAGCGAATAGGGACTGGCCTTAAGGGCCAGCCCCTTACAAATTCTAGGAGAGGTCCCTAGTTCGAGACCCCTGTGGCTTCCGCGGCAGATCGGGCCCCAGTGACGAGGGCTCTTTGGCTCTCTAACGTAGAGCAGCCGACCGGGGGTAAGCAGGGTTAGAGGGGCAAGCACACACCATACATGTAGGTACACGTCTTGAGAACGCGCATCCTCAATGCGGACACTCCCCGTTAAAAGCCGGAGGGAAGCGCATTCGCTATACAGCTTAGGTGGTTAACAGCTATAGCACGCAGAAACGGCGTTCGCGTTCGTATCTCTGCGCTGTTTTCCTAACATATTCACGTCGCGTGGTGTTCCGAATCGGGGGTGCAAATTCTTGTTTACGATGGTTATGCGTATCTTATTTAGAATCTCCAAGCCGCATCTTGTTTACTCGTTTCAACTAGCGGTTCTTGTTTCGGCACCTAAGCGCGGCGTCTCGTGCGAAGCGTCGTTACCTCTCTTGATTGCTCGCGCAGATGGGCTGGTTTCGGATCGTGTTTTATTGCACTACGCGCACATCGACATATCTCTCTGACGTATACGTTATGCATGCATGAGGGCGTTATTGTTGTTGGCTTGCAGCTGGTATATAATCTCTACTTGCGGCGACTACGTTATCTCTATTCTTGTATGAGCCGTATATATATTTGCTTCGTGTCTTGGAGGTTCAGCGGTCGCTCCCGATTTGCCTTTCGGACGGATATCATATCGCAAATTTCGGCAGTTCTGCGGGGTGGCGTCTCAAACGAGCGCGCCGTTATCTCTCATGGTTATAGGCCTCGCAACTTGTGTCAGTGCATACTCAAACTCGTTAGCATGCTTATATCTTTTCTTTTGGGCGCGGCGTGTATCTCGCCTCTGGTATCAGCTAGCTGTGTTGTATATCTTCTGTTCTGTTCGCATCTCCGGGTTTGGGCTCGACCGTATCGGCATTGGCGCGGTATACGCGTGAGACGCGGTTCACGAGAGATAACGGATGCACCGTGGACACCGGGCGTCCCATATACGATGCATTCGTTATCTCTCGTGAACTCACGGAGTTGGTTTCGGGTCGTGTTTTATTGCAGCACATGTATATGCGCGTGTCGGCGCATCCCTCTGATGTAGGCATGCATGCGGTGTAGCGCTTTCTGCTGCTGGCTTAAGTGTTATCTATGATTCTTAGTTTGCGGCGTCTACGATCTATCCATAGTTCTCTTCTGGTATCAACGTATCTTTGGTTCGTCTCTTGAAGAGGTTGGGTGATATCGTTCTGTCTCGGACCGCGCTTCGGCATCCAGCTCTGCGCGGCACCCGTGAGGAATCTCTTTGGTGCGGACATGCATGCGTGCGCCAGCGTTGGTGCAAGCTTACGGGTGGTATCTTATTCCGTTTCTTTGGCGGTTTACGTATGTCTAGCAGGAATCGCTCGTTCTGCATGCTATCTTTTCTATCTTATTGTTTTAGTCCCTTATTTATTTGTCAGCTCCCTTCCCACGCTTCATGCGTTCTTTTCGGAGGAGATACAGGATGGCCGCGCGGCTGAGAGTCCTCTTGCAATGTGTGGAGACAGAAATTTTTGAGGTAGTAGACGACACCGGTGCACCCATTGTCCACGGAAACCAGCGCCTTTATGTCACAACAGCTACTACGTATGTGTACAGCTTTTATATATATATATATATATATATATATATATATATATATATATATATATATATATATATATATATATATATATATATAGTTTGATCAGGCATAGTACAGTTTGATCACGTATAGTACCTAGCCCGAGGAGTTGTGACCTCGGGCCAAAGTTCCGTTCCTGATTGAAGAATATAAAAATGTCAAATCAGACCCTTCGAAACGCCCAAAAACTAAAAGGCAACTCTGGGAAAATTTGGCAGGTTTGGTGAAATGAAAATTCGGATGCCATTTGACCCATTCGCAAATTGAAAACAAGTGGCGGGGTCATGAGAAAAAAAATACAAAACGGTGCGACACTATAACAGCCAATCAGGGGCTGACCAGAGAACATGCGACTTTGTTTTGTTTTCCTGATTATGTATACGTGACTTTTGCCCCTGAAGCAGTTTAGTCAATCTGGAAACCTGTGAAGAATGTTAAGGCATTTTTGTTACTATTGGGTCTAGGTATAATGTGTGACAGAATAGCTGTAGCAATTTTGGACATTTTTTGTCTAAATGATGTAATTCCTGTTGTAATGTGAGGGCGTTATAGACTACACAGCAAAATTTGGGCGGTTAAATTGACTGTATTTTTGTAAACTGCATACAGCCGATGAGAGACATGAACCCGGACTTTGTGCTCATGTCAACAGCTTTGCTGCTGGGCAACTATCGGGCATTATGCATGCCGTGGTTGTAGGCTGTACAAATGTCTTGTCTCACTGAATAGATATGTCAAGCTCCATGCATGAAATAGTGTGTTTGCAAAGAGCTGTACACATATTAAGTCATGTCATATATATGTGTCAAATAGATCCTACATTTTTTTTTCTCTGGGAGCTCGCTGAAATTTTTGACAAAACTTGCAGCATCAACCCACCATACCTGCTGGGGCCAGGACTGGTCCGGAGCATCCAAGAGTGAGTAAATTTTTTTTCTGCATACAAGTGCGACAGGGAATTTGCATGCAGTAGCAACTGTATGCATGCACAGCCTTTTCCGAAATAACTAGTATATGAGGTTTGCCTCTCAGCCATATAGCGGAGCCCTTATGCACCATCACACACGAAATGGCCTCGAATAGTGAGTAATGGTTCTCCTCACAGATTTAGGGTTTAAGGGTTGCCATGTTCTCCATTACATGCCTAAAGAACAAACCCAGTTTCTTGGTTACTTTTGGAAAAAACAGTGCATGTCGTGGAAAACATATTTGAAATCAAACACCACCAGGTGTTTCCCTAAGAATAAAATCAGGTGGATGTTGTTGAAGGTAGAGGAGCTGCGGTAGTCATTTTTCAGTTTTTAATTGTGTCTTGATGTGGCACGTAGGACTAGGAAGGCTCATGACTTCGACACTCATGACAATGAGTGCCAACAACTGCTTCGCTTTAGACTAGGATACAAGTCATATTTATCAAGAGACAAAAGTAAGGAACAAGGACTACAAGCACTGTGTCCAGGAACTGCGCAGTAGCTTAGACTACTAATAAACCTTACAAGAAAAAAACTATCGCTGTTCAAAACCAGTCGCGTATCGAAGACGTGTAGAACTCTGCAAAACACGCACCTGTGTTCTGAACATAACAGATCAAGTCAGTAATTAAACACACACACCAAGAAGTCATTCCCATGCTGAACACTGTACGCACACGTGGAAGGTGTTCATCGGAGCTTTGATGCCAGCCGTGATGATATGCATGACACTGACACATCCAGGTATCAAAATTTATGGCTGCTACACACAGTTGGTTGAACACATACAACAGAGGCACTTCGCACACTCCGACTATTCACTCAATAACTATAAACCAATCAAGAAATATAAACCAAGACATGAGTATATCTGCGTGTTTCGTACTAATAAAGTAACTGAACTGCCACAAATATATGGCGCATTCACAACCACATTCCAAGCAGTTACATCCGGTATGAAAAATAATTCACTACCAATTAAGGAAGGGCCTTCAGAAAAACAAGGGGGTGCGTAGGGAAGCCACTGAACCTCGCACAGAATGATATGGCAGGCAGTAAACAGTGGGTTTAAGGGCACATGGAAGGCCACATATATTTATTGAAAAATTTGACTTTGTCTACAAATGAGGGGTTTTTCTTTATTAATGTGGCCAACATGTGAAATAGTGGCCCAGTACACACACAGTGCAGTAGACCACTTGGCACATGGAGTCTAAGAACATTATGACACCACATATCTGAGGCTTCATGTTTTGAGCGATATAGTGTCATCTCTCTCGCCAATCTAGAATTACTGACAATAAAATGCTCTCATATTTTGAGGATCTTGGTACATTTGGAAGGACATTAAATCTTTTGAATTTAGTTGGCACTTCTTGAAAAATTCTGTGCACTAGCTTCTTTGTAAACGTAAATGCGATGTCAGCACTATGAAGTTGCGTCTATTTTTTTTAATGACTGTTTAGGAAACAACATTAAACTTGACAGATTCATTCCATAGGGTAGACCTTTTCAACAAAATGGCATAATAATCTGCAGTGTTAAACACCTTATTTGCCTAACTTAAATTGAAAAGCCTTTGATGCCATTTCAGTTCCTGCTTCCTAAATAGTTTAAAAGATGTTCTAAGCTGGCTTTTGCTATCAGCAGAATTACGTACGAAATTAAATGACTAAATGAATGACAGTGCCCTTTGTGTAGGGATTACACATATGCACTACAATGTCTCTGTTCTTTAGGGATAGGAATGTATAATGATGTCGCCTTATTTTGCCACCAGCAGCCAGGCTGAACCTGCAGCCAGCCCCCAGCCTGGCCACATCAGGGTAACTGTCACAGCGAGCCCAATTCCCAAAAGCTCGCAACCGAGCACTAGCACCACTGCTGGAGACTCGCAGCCCCCAAGCCCATCCCCGCTGCCAAGTTCCCTGCAACAGCAACGAGGCCCAGCCAGGAAGAGGCCCAGGAGTCAGGACAGATACCTCCCGTGCAGTGTTCGAGTGTGCCGTCAGCCATGTTGAGGTGGCCGAATCTAACAGACTAAACGGCACAGGTAGCGCTTGGCCATTGAAGAGAGGAAGGTTGCTGCTGAAGAGAGGAGGACTGCAGCTCTTGAGCAGGTGGCAGCAGCACTTGAACGGCAGGCACTTGTCTCACTCTATTCTCCGATATGTGCCCCAATTCGTTCCGCAACTGATTTCCTAATTCATTCCTCAATCCGTTCTCCAATCCATTCATTAAGCCCTCCTTACTATAATGCACAGTTCTAATGTTTCGTTTTTTGTCCAGTCAGCACCTATTTTTGTAATTTTCAATCATAATTGCTTTTATATGTTTGTGTTCAGTTCCGTATATTTCCGCTAAGTTGCTATGTATGTGTGTGCGTGTGTATACAATTAGATATATGTAAATTCATCTCTTGTCCTTGCTGGCACTTCATATTGTGTGTGTACTTTAATAAATTTTACAACCATCTATTGATCTGCGTGTTTCAGGTAATGTACATTCTGGTCACTTGTTTCTATGTGTGCTGATAATAAATTGGATGGCGACAAAATTTCCAGAGCATACTTGTCTAAAATTTCTCTAGCACACATCATCCTCACAGCAGTTTAGCTTGCATACATGTCATTTACTACTGTTCAGGGGACAGAATGCACATTTGAACATTTTGTCAGCCATCTTATGGTGACTGAAGATAACAGACAGCAGTGGATGGCCATTGAAGAAAGATTGCTGTTGAGTAGAGGAGAGTGCAGCACTTAAGCGGGGGGTTGCAGCACTTAAGCGATGAACCTCCTCCTCACATCATTCTCCAAGCCTTCTAACTAATGCATAGTTTTTAATGTTTCCTTTTATTCTGTCTATTCAGCAATTGAATTTTTTATAACTTTCATTAATTCATTGCTTCTAACATTTAATTCTGGTCAATTCCATATATTTCCGCTAATTGGCTGCATGTGCGTGTGTATACGCACACTTGTAAATTCGTCTCTTATTCTCAATTACATTTCAATATGTGTGTACTTTAAATAATCCTAATGCTTCATCTGTCCACACATTCTACAACCATATGTAATAAGATCTCGGTGTTTCATTTAATATACATTCTCATTTACTTGCAGAGCATAACTGCATAAACTTTATCTGTCGCACACCCTCCTTCCAGCAGTTTAGCTTACACACTGCCTCTTGTCATTTACTGCTCAGGGGACAGAATGCAGGCATGTATGAAGAGAAAGCTGAAAGGTTACTTTGTGTGATTTGCGCGCGAAAATTAATTTTATGAACATCACACATAGACATAATTTTGTGTACCAATATCCCTTGCTACATTAAGCAGTCTGTGCAGCTGACACGCATTAGCATACTCCAACAATTAAAAAAAAACAGAAGCAACCTACAATAAAATGTGCCATCCTGCAGGACCACACAGCTAAATTTGCCTATAGTTAGCACACACAGCTTGAAACGTAGCAGCGTTAACAGGACCAACAACAAACCGCTGCAATATTCACAACTTATATGAAAAACTTAAACAGCTCACATTCAAACTCCTACCATGGGTTCATGATATAGTCCCTAATTAAGGGCAGGCCACAGGCGTTAGTAGGGTCGGCAGACGACGCAGCAGACGACGCGGACGCGCGAGCCGGCTGCTCGAAACTTTCCTTACGGTTTCCGGTGGCTGCCAGTTCACGTGACCATGACGCGACTTCCTGTCAGGGGCTAACTTGCTGGCAGCCAGCGGGCTGCCCGAGCGTGGAAAAGCGAAGAGGCCCATTGTTGCGCTGAACCACGTGACTAGCCGTTCATCTTATAAGATAATAAAAAAAATTCAGGGAGCACTTTGTTGACCTAAAGTGCGATGATGCGAAAGCCCTTAGCGCGGTGTTGCTACTTATGTCACTGATCTGTGGTTAAGATGTTGATTAAGTACACAATTGTTTGTGAATCTTAAATGCTGGAGACACTGTAGGGGGAGGCACCCGTCTGATTCGATGCCAATCCGCAAACAGTCTGCAGCGTCCAAGACGAGAACTACATATTCGTTTGCAGGAAGTAGCGTAATCGTTTGCACGCTCGCCTGCGCAGCGGAAGGATGGCGGTTGGAATCCCATCGTGCGCAAAAGTTTTTTTTTGCTTATAGAGTCGCTGAAGAGCGTAACGGAAGGACGGACGGACGGACGGACGGAGAGGGTCGTGGTCGCGAGTATGAGCCATTAAAGGCTTTCGCCTTAAAAAGGCGAAGGGCCGCGTTTTGATGGAGCCGAAATGCTAGGCGCCCTTGTGCGGTGCAATGTCAGTGCATATTAAAGAACCGCATGCGGTAGAAATTTATCCGGAGCCTTCCATTGCGGTGCCGCTTTCTCTCTTCTTTCGACCCCTTCTTCATCTCTTCCGTACCGCAGCGATGGCGTAGTGGTTGAGCATCCCCCTCGCATGCGGGAGGTGCGGGGTTGGTTCCCCAGTGCTGCCGGGTACCGACCGAGGATACAGTGGGTACAAGCTTTCCCCTGGTCTGGTGCTTGGCTTAATCAGGGTTAAATGCTTGGGAAATGGGTCTTTGACCCCACCTTGAGCAAACGAAAAAACCTTGTGCCGTGGCCCTATTTGGCCATAGGTGCCCTTGCGCCATAAAAAATCATTATCATCATCATCACCATCATCATCATCATCATATCTTCCCTACTCCCACCATCTTCCCTTCTCTTACGGCGTAGTTGAGGTGTCCACCGAGTAGCGAGACAGTTACTCTGCTATTTCGTTGCTTCAAAATCAATTTTTCTCACGGTGCAGTTGAGGTTTCCGCCGAGAAGGGAGGAAGTTAATGCGCTCTTTTCTTTTGGCAAACAAATTTTAGATTTTTTGGTTTGGTTTATGGGGGCTAACGTCCCAAAGCGGATCAGCCTTTGAGGAGCGAAAGCCCCACTCCTACAAAGCTGAAGATCATGTGGCTGTGAAATTTGACCTTCAAACCAGGAGGACCGGAGGCTTGGCTCTGACGTCATTCCACGTGACTCGCCGCAGCTGCGTGCGTTGAGCCGACTGCGCTCGCTCGCCTCGCAACTATGGAATCACGTGACTTGCTGCGCCTCTCCAAAGCTTCGTATGCGGAGCCGACAGCGCTCTCGCGACTGCCGGAAATCGCGTGACGCGCAGTTCGCTATATAAAAGCGGTTGGCGTCACGGATCACTAAGCAGACCTCACTTTAATAAAGTCTCAAGCCAAACCATTGATACGCAATAAAGTTTAATCAAAGCTAAACCTTGCCTAACCATGCTTAACAGAGCTCGTCTTACTAGGTTTTGTCGGGTTAATCCGCAACTATTTTGTTATTTTCATTATCACGCTGCACTTTTTTGACCTCATTTGCAGAAGTTTTAATCTGATGCTCTTTCTTGTTGCTTGATTAACTTTGGTTGAGAACAACCTGCACTGCCCAAAATGTGATTATGTGAAGTGGGCTATGAACAGTCACTTCACCGGCGACCTCAGCGAAACTGGTCTTCACTCCTACTTTTACCTTTCTATCTCCTGCATTCCATTCGCCTTATCTCAAATTATACCTCATGGCACACTTCTCGAATAAAAAAAACAACCTGCGCACTGATGAAGAGGAAAAGGAAGAACTTGCACGCAGCTCAGGCACCACGAGGAGACGTTCTTAGTTGAAGAAGTGAAGACCTGCGAGCTGTGCGGACACTGCGACTGAGAATCGT
Organism: Amblyomma americanum; assembly: GCF_052857255.1. Taxonomy (NCBI): domain Eukaryota; kingdom Metazoa; phylum Arthropoda; class Arachnida; order Ixodida; family Ixodidae; genus Amblyomma; species Amblyomma americanum. The sequence goes on along the minus strand of NC_135506.1, from coordinate 70,333,367 downwards.
CTCCAGCACCTTTAACAGGACGTGAGAGGAGCCTGAGTTTTCAGTAAACTGTATCTTCGTGCCCATCAAGGCACTGAGACAGCCCGGACATTGCCGGCATCTGCAAGCCCTTTCCTCGGATCGCTCTGGTAAGCCAAGGAGGGCGGTTGAACGACCGCGCATACAGGCGATTTCCTTCGCGTCCTGTCAGACTCACTACTGGCCCACTGTGAGTTCCGCGCAGACGCGAAAAGAGGCGCTCATAGATAAATTTAATGAAACGTACGCAAAGAGGTCGGCCAGAAAGATCGATATCTGGCCTGCTACTCATAGCTCTCATAGTAAGCATCAAATTTGTGATGGCTGCAGCGTTGGACAAATAATTGCTGCCTGCTGACTCGGGCCATTTAGATTTCAGTGCGCCACCGTCTGCCGGCGGGCAATCTCTATCGCGCTCAGTTCTTATGGTTTCCAGAATAGGACTACAGAAAAACGGGCGTGTTCTCAGATTGTAAAATTCTGTTAAAAATGTTCTGCAACGTCCCTAGCAAAATCGTCACGGAATCAGGAACATTGGACAATAAGCTTTCCGTAGCACCCCCCCCCCCCCCTCAAAAAAACAAAATGTGCCCATAAAGCTGAATGCTCCGTCCCATTAAAGAAACCAGGTGCTCGATATGATATCAATTCCGAGTCATCTACTGCGGCGTCTGTCCTAGCCATGTGCAGCTTTTCGAAGTTAAATCCCACATACGAAGAAGATTCATCTGGAGATGTGCGTACCGCAGGATGAGTTTATACAAGCAGAGCGTGATTTGATTGAGGCCGACGGGATTGTTGCATTCCAGAACAAATGCGGAACAGCACTCGACTGCTTCCTGGAACTGCTGAGTGTGTACCTAAGGAGATGTAATGGCCTCGAACAAGTGGCGGTCGCCAGTATGCACCTGCATTTAAGCTTCGCCGCAGCAGGCCTCTCACAACTGTCAAATTTCTCCTCCTCTAAGAGTGGGTCGTAAATTGGTGCTGCCGTTCGCGGCACAGCGGCTGCTCCAACGACTCCTTCATAGACCTCGGGGAGGAGCTGCGGTCTGCTGAACCATGTCCAGCGGCTCGGAAGGCGCGGGGTCGGCCGAGCTCGAAGAATTGCCCCCCGACAAAGAGTACTACTCGAACAACCGAGCCTTTCTGTGCATCTGCATTTGCATCGGCTGCAGCTACCAGTGCCTCACTGAATTCCCCTACCTCGTCCTCAGCCACGGCGGAGGTGAGTGCACCCACTGCTGCTGCTCTCATAAGCGTTACGGTGCTTCAGCTCAGCTGCAGCATAGTAAGGCGCAACGTGACATCATTCACTGTAAATGATGTAGGATAGGTATAAGTTGGCGCGGCACATCTAAAGAACCGCAGGTTAGAATCATAAATCCGGAGCTCTCCACTATGTCTTTTCTCATAGCCCGTGTGCCGACTTGAGGCGTTAAGCCCCCCACAGCATGCCATACAGTACACTGGAGAATATCTGTTGGGTGTCGGAGACGGACAAAAAATGGTAAAGGTGCACTGAAGAGTCCTTACGTGCGGAAATGCGAAAGCTTGGTGCGGTCCGCCCCTTCGCCATCTGCTGGGCCAGCGCAGTACATTGTGAGGAGGGGGGAGGGAGTTCAGTGGGTGCCGCATGATGGCGCTACGACTGTACGATAAGCACGGAGGAAATGTACCGGAAACGGAGGAAATTTGGTTCTCGCTTAAGTGCGACATCTGTATTTAATATGATTATAATTACTCATGTAGGCCTCAGTAGGTATCTCGAAAATACGTTTTTAAGGACTGTGCATTCACTAGACGCGCCTTTATGCAGCTTCACATGTCGAAGTGGCTTGGCGGAGTGGCCGCGTCCCGCTCGCGCAAGCCGGCGGTCCGGGTTCGATTCCCCCTAAATCCGAATTTCCTTTCCTTATTATTTTAAATTACCTCGCAGTTCGTGCGTACCACGTCCGTTTACAAATTCCGTCCACGCCACGCATGAGCCAAGACAGGCTTTCGCATTAAAACGGGACAAGACATGTGGTGTATTTTCTTTGTCGTTGTCCGCCTAGTGTTGTACACTGCAGAACGGCTCATTGGTGGCCCCCAACGCAGCCTGCTTCCTGCTTGCATACACGGCGATGCTGATTCTTCTGGGGATCCCGATGGCCGCCTTCGAGATGACCATTGGCCAGTTCCGGGGAAGGGGAGTCCTCGAGTTGTGGACCTGCGTTCCCATCGGAAAAGGTGGCGTTGCTCTTGCACTCCAAGCGTTCCTCGACTGCTTAGCCAAGCGGCAGCCGGTGCCCATTGCTAGTAACCTCAACTCAGTTTTAGGTCTGAGTCCCATCAGCTTTGTCACTACTCAGGAAGAAGGCTGCCCTGACGTCTGTCAGCTTCGGCGTTATTTCTAATCTCAGTAAAGAAAGCGGTTGTGGTCAGATCTCTTTGTCAGCGATGCATGGACGTAGATCACCAAGGTCAACGAACTTCTCCTTTGCCCCGCACTTCCAAACGCCGCACACGTTCCTGAAGGACGCATTTAATGGCGCCGTGAACTGAACGTCTACAACACACTCTCCACGCCTTCACTTCTGGGGATTCCTTGCAGTGCTGCGGGCATAGTTCTATTGCAGTCTCTGATCTATTCTCGGTCTATATAAGTATCCCAAACAGTTAAAAGAGAGAACGCATTTATTGCTCATTAGTTCGGTATTAATACCAGTCTCCACTTACGCAGAACTTAAGTTAGTGCTTAAGTAGCGAAACGAAATGCGGAAAAGAAATAATTGTATATCGGATTTTGATTTTTGTGCAACAAGAATCCATACTTAATCAACAAAGCCAACAGAACCTTTAGAATTCAAAGCTTTAAGCACAATATACGATCTTTTTTTTGATCATAAACTTGTGATGAAGCAAGTAACTCAACTGGTGTATCATCGTGAGAGAGTGCTTGTTATCATATGATTATGGTACGAGTCCGTGCACCAGCAGTTTACCGTTGATTTTTGTGTGAGTAATAGAAGCGCTTGTGTGATTCTTTGGTGTATCCCATGTGTTTTCTGCGCAACGGCAAGTCAGTTCTATCTGTCCAGTTTGCTGACATGACTTTGTCATAGTCCTGCCGCGCTGACATTGCACCGCGCGCGTGCGCTGTGCGATGTCAGTGCACGTGAATTCCAGGCGGTTGAAATTTATCTGGAGTCCTCTACTAAGGCGTCTGTCATAGCCCATGTGCATCTTTGAGACTTAAAAGGGTAACTTTGGAGGTTGGTGTGAACACTTTGAGGCTGATAATCGTATCACATGCCCCAGAGTTCCTTCTCATCGGAGCAACAAAACTTTTTTCAATCGAGTGGAACTATTTCAAAAGTGAATAACGGTAAAACAGCAAACCGAACACAAAAGTCGTTTTGTGGCCAAGAACGAATCTCTTCTGCATGAGGGATAACGTCAGAAACATTATTTCAGTATATACTGGTACTGTGTTTATAATATGCCTCAGACCACCTAAGACAAGCGTGATAGTTGTGTGCAGGAAGTGGAGAGTCGGCATTAACCTGTGCGCCGTGTTTGTGAACTGGACTGAAACCATGGAAACGGTAAACCTTAAAATGGGGTTGCGCAGGAATGAACTTAAGGTAATATGACTGCAGTACTTGTCAGGACTGCTAAAGATGTAGTAGAAAACATACAGTAAATGTTGTATTATATCCCGTGAACCCTAAAAGTTACTTGAATTTTCATTTTAATCCCCACGTGCCGTGCCGTGCCTCACTTACCGTACCGTACCGTTCAGTACCGCACCATACCATGCCATATTATACTGTACCGTACCGTACCGTACCATACCATCGTTGCCCACATCGACAAATTATGTGAGAATGCTACCGTTGGAGCACCTTGAGGCATCTGCAGTCAGGCGGCCGATTCCTTCATCTGTCTTGCTTCGTGAGGAATCCCCGACTATTGGTTAACAGACAATACACAAGAAAACTTACATACCTTGCTAACGCACAAAAAGTACTGGTTCAGTTCTTGATCGAATGCGCCACCTGTTGCTACGTATTGAGCATCCCTTCCTTTGCATGTGCCAGGCGTCGGCATGGCCATGCTCCTGCAGACATTCGTGCTGACCGCGTACAAGGCGTTCCAGGACGGCTGCAGCTTCTACTACTTCCTGCAGGCCTTTCAGGAGGAGCTGCCCTGGGCCAGGTGCTTCACCTGGTGGGGCGCCAGCCCACTGAACTGCGCGGAGAGGGACGTTGCTACGTCGGTACGCGCACGTGGTATACTTAGGCTGCCGAGACTGCAAGGAGACGTGCTGTACATCGTCCATACAATAACGACTTTGCTTCCGATATATCAGTTAAAATACGCCTGTACGCCGACAATGCTGTAAAACATGGCAAAGGTGCATAAACTATTAAAAAAAATATTAGCTATGACTGTGACACGAAAAGTTAATCCGGTGAAGTTCCGCTACACCGATAACACCACCTTATCTCAGGTAACTAATTACAAATACCTTCCTAGGTATTTGTAATTAGTTACCTGAGACAAGGTCATAATGACATCAGATTTAAAATGGAATGACCGCATAACGTACACGCTAAACATAGCTATGCGGCAACGTCGATATTTAAGGGCAACCCTTGGTAAATACCCGGCAGAGATCAGACTATTTGCATAGAAATCTTGTTTTAGAATATGCGGCAGTTTCGGATCCGCACACCAAAATCAATATCACCGAACTTGAGAATGTCCAGTGTAAATCTGTCAGGTGCATACATAATTGTTATAGCTGGAAAACGTCCCCAGCAGGCCTTTTGCGAACAGATAATTTAGAAACCCTACAGACAAGACGATGCCAAGAAAGATTAAAACTTCTATTTGATATACATTAACCAACTTGGAATAAACAGAAATGCATATTTTCATTCAGTTACCCAGCGACAAACTCGTTTTTTTCATTCAAAGAAGGTACACGGGCGAATTTTTGTGCGCAACAAATGTGTTCAAAGCCTCATTTTTCCCTAGAAATATCCGTACTTGGAATGACCTACCTGCAAATGTGGTTGAGTGTTAGACGCTATCTTCTTTTTTTTAGTGCATTCCGTAATGGATATAGGTGTTTTACACTGTCATATCATAGTGTTTATACTTTTTTTCTTGCTTTTTACGTGTTATACATGTTATTTTTGGTGTCTTCCTTCGCAAGACTGAATCTACATTGTATTCCTGTAAACTGTATTGCTCTTTACCCCCACTCCTGCCTAAAGCCTGACGTTCAGGCCGGCAGTATGCAATAAAATAAATAAATAGCCCCGGGTGGTGCCATACGATTTCTCGTTGCGTATAGCTTACATGTGCTAGCCAAGTTGAGGCTAGCTTGCGACATGGATTTGAACTGACGGCATATGTACCTTTAATTGTATGCCTTCCCAGACTCTTCACCCCTTTCCGTCCACCGAGATGTGAGGAAGTTACTGCGTCATTTTCTTTCCTCAAAAACCAATTTTAGTAACAAACTTTGATGCAGCCGTTCGTCGCAAAGCGTTCTGGGTGGAGTCATATACTCGCACGTATGTCTGTCGATATACCCAGAGAGAGTAATGCTTTGCATTCCCACACGTAAGCAGTCTTAAGGGCCTGGGCCGAATTTATTTCGTTGGTACAGTCTGCAAGCGCCGCAATCAAGCATCTCTTACAGCGCACTGATCACTCTAAACAATATTAATCAACATTATAGGTGACCAAACAAGACATTAAGGAAAGACGCGGCTGTGAAAAACTTTCCGTTATTTATGCATGAAATGTAATCAAATTTGGCACATATATGCAACTTCTTAAGCTCATTGTGTAGTCTCTTAGTAGTTGCAATTAATTTCCTCGTAAAGTCATCGCACTGACTTCAAATATTTATTAGAAAGTGCACAACTCTATGTGAGCATGCTCACAAAGCCCTTTTATGTGCAATTAAGCTATCATGTTTTTTATACGCCCAGTAATCATAGAATCAAAAAATTAAACTGTAGCATGTGCATGACCATGAAACAGTGTCTTACAAAAACTATTGCCCCTGTACATAAAAAGATCAAGAGCTTTATAGCACTCCTTAACGAATCAGGATTCATGCGGAAGAACAGAATTTTTGTTCTTTCATTTGTTACGAAATACCATAGTGATGAGTTATAGCAGTCCAAGACAAAGTGAAAGCCGGGAAAATCGACCTCAGAGTTTATTCTCTCGTTCGCCACGGTCAGAAAATGCGGCATTGCAAGCAATGAAATCCATGATCTTCTTCACTCCCCTCTTCATATTAAAGAGCCAAGGGTTATAATAAAAAAAAATTAAGAAAGGGAAAACTTCTACAAAGTTGGCGATATTAATTACCCCGTTATATCGTTAGAGCGTGACCAGGCACCGCATAGCAGACAGTGTCGTTGGTTTGTGAATTGAACGGCAGCTCAAGCATTAGGCTTATGATCACGTCACGGTGGATGTCAGCACGTTAAGCAGTTAAGAAACGCATGCGACCCCATTCAAGGCATGTTTTTTTCTTTTTTCGCGAGAGAACTGAGTATGAACAACGCATAGTTAACTGTCACTTTAGGAAGCAAGTGTGCGATTTGTGAAATTCTTGCCGTCACCTGGATAACTGATAATTGGTTTTTGAGGAAAGGAAATGAAGCAGTATCTGCCTCATCTATTGTTGGACACCCGAACCGCGCCGTAAGGGAATGGATAAAGGAGGGAGTGAAAGAACAAAGAGAGAAGGAGGTGCCGTAGTGGAGGGCTCCGGAATAATTTCGACCCCCTGGGGATCTTTAACGTGCACTGACGCCGCACAGCACACGGGCGCCTTAGCGTTTTTCCTCAATAAAAACGCAGCCGCCGCGGTCGGGTTCGAACCCGGAAACTCCTGGATAACTGGCGATTCAGAAGTTTGACGCTGTCGGCCTTAGTTACAGCCACGTGGTTATTGCACAGCGTGATAAAAAATTTGGGGGGGGGGGGGGGGAGGAAATGGCGCAGTATCTGTCTCATTCATCGGCGGACACCGCGTCGTAAGGGAAGGCATAAAGGAGGGAGTGAAAGAAGAAAGGAAGGAAGAGGTGCCGTAGTGGAGGGCTCCAGAATAATTTCGACCACCTGGGGATTTTTAACGTGCACTGACACGCGATCCGTTTCTGCGAGCACCACTGACACAGCGACACGTGGCCACTGAGAGCGCGTTTGATTCTTCTCGACGCGGCAGGCGCGCATGCCGATGACGGGCACGTGGCGCCATCTGTCGCAGACCAAGCAGATCACGGTAGCGGATCGCGGATCGCGCTGTGCTGTAACTCGTGCTTATTCTTTCGTTAAAATTTAAGCAGCGCTAACTTTTAGGACGAATACACAGAAGACATGACAGGACAGCGCCCGTCCTGTCATGTCTTCTGTGTATTCGTCCTAAAAGTTAGCGCTGCTTAAATTTTAACGAAAGAATATGCATAACCAACTAGCCCCGCAACGTGTTTTACTAAGTAACTCGTGCACATGTTAAAGTGGTACGCGGCAAAATGCTTTCCACCAATTCGGGTTACGCCCACGTTTTCAGCGCCATTGCTACGGGGAGAGGACAAAGCTGTACGAAATGAGCCAGGAGCAGCGTTACGCGCCCACCGACAACGACACCTGGCTCTTGGTGTGCGGCCGAAAATTTCACGTGCCCACTGGTGTGTACCTGACCGCGATTTCGGAACAGTGCCGGGAGTCGCGACGACACTCCGAGTACGCGTTCTACCTGTGAGTGGTCTTCGAGTGCACGTCAAGTAACCGTACGTGGATGTCCACTGGATGTCCCACACAAATCCCAATAGCCGCCCATACGGATATCCGCACTTGACGTCCATAGAACGTCTACTCAAATTTGATGTTCATTTCCGAAACGTCATATGGATATTCGGGGCATTATTCCTGAACATAATGAAAGATTTTTGTCTGTAGACGTGCTAAAGGAACTCTTTTTTAGCCGCTCGCGCAACACTAGATATATAACTAGGAAAGTGGAATTATTCGAAATTTTTGATTACTGAATCTATAAGGTCCTCCCATTTGATTCGTCCAGCGAATAAAATGGGAGGACCTAATAGCAAATTGCAGAAAGCATTTCAATACGTTCCCAAGTTTTTGAATGTTTTTGAATTATTGGTATAAATAAACTCCTCCGTTTTCTTAGACTACCGTTTCGAAAACCGCGTCAGCTCCGATGCAGTACAGTATGCTGCCGAGATTGGTTCACGTAGAAAGGAACGGTCAGTGTCCTGCTGTGGCGTATGGCGTGCAGAAGAGTTTGCCGCGGCATTATGGTTCTGTGAAGAATAGCTCCAGGAAAACGAACGCTAATTGAATGACTCTTTTTCAGCATGCCTGGAGACGATTTGACAACGAATATTTTTGTACATATGAGCACCCTGACTTTGAAGACGTTGCAGAAATACTCCCTGTAGAGGCTATCACGTTACCTTTCGGAATCGCTTGATCTGAAACGGTGTTTGCGGTCATATTATCACTCCATATATTATGTCTGTACAGTAACGGTTGGCTATCCAGACGCGTTACAAAAATTGCCGAGCACGCCAGCTGACAAATTAGGGACATCTTTCAGATATCCGGAAATTCAGAAAGAGATGTCAGTGGCGCGCGAGTTTTTAATGAACATCTGTGGTTTATGGACATTTTTTTCGGTGATTCGCTCCGAAGCTTGACTATGAACGCTCAGGATGGAGTACTACTACAAAACAAATGTTGACTGTCACTGAAGCTGTTCGGTGCAGCTCAGCCAGAATGAGAAAAACACTCCAGTCGGTGCGAACGATTGAACGACAGGCAGACATGTAGACGTATCCAGGGTGAACGCTGTGTTCCAGCGTTCGTCGTGTGGCCCTCAGCGTGTCTTCGTCCGGTTTTGAACCTCTCGCGTTTTCTACCGGCGTGAACTGGCTAATGCTGCTTTCAATTCAATTTATTTCCAGAAATAAAAATTCTGGTGGGACACCTGGGCTAAAAGCTGCATTTGTCAGCTCGACGACGTCCAGGGCCCTCCACTACGGCACCTCATTCTTCCTTTCATCTGTCATTCCCTCCTTTATCCCTTCCATTACGGCGCGGTTCAGGTGTCCAACGATATATGAGACAGATACTGCGCCATTTCCTTTCCCTAAAAACCAATTATTATTATTTATTATTACAAGGCAGGGCAAGTCACACAAATATTGAAAACAGAAAAATAAAGGATCATAAAATATAGATACTTAAACACATAGCACAGATATACGTGTAAAATGTGGTTACAAGTAGAGCGTGTATACAATTTTGTAGTAATGTAAAACTGAAAATGAAACATGCATAAGGATGATTTTAAACACATTCAAAATCAAAATAAATAACATGAGTCCGACACGAGGTAGAAAAACAGTGCAAAATAAAAAAATTCATAGAATTTGGTTACAGTGGTTGTGTGATGAAAAAATATTAAGAAAAATATTTGGAAGAATGGAAAACAGTTATTCACCAGAAAATCTATAGGGATACAAAGTACTGTCGCAACTGGTTAAGGCTGGGATTGGTAAATTGCGAATGTTTATTTAATATTAACGGGAGGTTGTGCTTAAGGGACTGTAGTTTGCGATTGGTGCGGAAACGGGGAGTTTTCCGTAAATCAGTGCTGCGTGTAAATGCATTATTTCTGCTATGTTGAAGGGATGCGGTTGTAGAAATAAATTGTCTGAAATGACCGGGAGAAACATAATATGAGCGAAACATGCGAAATTCATATATGCTTTGTATAGGGACGATATTGCACTGACGGAAATATTGTTTAGTATAAGAAAAGTAGTCAATGTTAGCTATTTTGCGCACAATTTTTTTTTGTTGCATGTGGATCTTGTTAATGTTCACTTTAGTAGTCGTCAGCCACACTAAATTGCAATAACTAATATATGACGAGAACAGGGCGTGGTATATTTGAAGTTTAATATGAATTAGAAGAAAAGTACGGCATCGCGATAAGGCACCGGTTGTCCTGCAAAGTTTTGTGACCACAAAAACTATTTTTCGAGCAGGTCATTACACCATATTACAAGTTTATTTTCATCAGTGCCAGATAACAATGTTGCTGTCATCGGCATAGATAATAAACTGAGCATTTGAATCAATGATTACAATGTCATTAATGTATACATTAAAGAGAAAAGGGCCCTAAAATACTGTCCTGTGGCACTCCGGCTTTGATGGGTAGAAAAGAAGACTGCTGATTACTAATAGGCACGCACTGGGTTCTGTCGCGTAAATAAGATCGGATAAAATTTAGGGGTGTTCCTCGTATTACGTGTAGATGTAATTTGTGTAAAAGAATATCATGGCTGAGGGAGTCAGAAACCTTAGAAAAGTCGACGAATAGGCCGAGGGTGAAAAGCTTATCTTCTATATTTTGCAGGATGTTTTCATTCAGTGTTAGCAAAGAATTTTCAGTAGATCTCCCATTTCTAAATCCATACTGCGCGTCAGAAAAAAGCTTCATCTTATAAAAAAAAAAGTGTTAATCTAGATTGCAATATCTTTTCTAGCCCTTTCGAAAACACCGGCATTACTGATATTGGCCTGTAATTCTTAACATCATTTCGGTCGCCATCTTTGTGTATGACAGTTACCCTTGATTTTTTCATTTCCATACGAAACTCACCATATCCTCAATAATCAAATTGAAAATGTATGTGAGAACAGGAACAATAAACTTTAAAACATGATTTATGGGTTTTATTTGCAAATTATTAATGTCAAGAGGTTCACTATTGTTAAGTTGCATAAATGTTCTAGATACTTCTTCCTCGGGTACTGGGTGACAAACAAAACTGTTAGCTGGGCTGTTGATTGAAGGTGCTGTAAATAGCAGACTGTCATCTGACGTGATGCTATCGACAAATGCTTTATTGAAGTGATCAGCCAATTCTTGACCAGAAAGTCTACGGTTATTGAATAATGTCTTATCAGGCGTGATATTTTTGGTTTGACGACCTAAGGCTCTTTTGATCGCTTTCCAGGCGGCTTCTCGCTTTTTTCTTTGTTACGTCAAGAAACAGGTGCTCGAAGTAGGCAGTCTTTGCACGTCGAAGTTCACTGTTTAACTTATTTCGAGCAGCTTTGAATTCTTGGAACCCATTCAGTGTGCGCGCATTTAAAAATGCGCGATACAGGTTGTTGTTTTTTTCTTATCATGGCTAAGGGAACGGAGTCACCCATGGCTTTTTGTATCTTTATTGATTGGCGAAATGTTCTGATGGGAAAGTGGGCACAGTATATTTTCATAAATGTTTGAATGAAACCTGCGTATGCATCATTCGAATTTCGCTTCCTAAATATAAGCGACCGGTCATGTGTTCTAATGTCTTGCTCAAAAGATTCAAGTGCTGCGTTTGAAATGTGTTGGAAACTGAAAACGTCAGGGTGTGTTCTGTTTGACATTTTGGCGGAACGATAAAACATGAAAACAGGGCAATGGTCACTAATATCAGCAGTGATCGTACCAGCGAGGGACACAGCTGTTCCAATGTTTGTGATTAACAGATCAAAAGTGGAGGATGTGGACACTGTGACATGAGTTGGCGTTGTGATCATATTTGTGAAAGCGGTTGAAGTGAGCCTTGTCACAAAATCGTAGGCACTGGCATTAGCGCCTAGCATGATCAAATTAAAATCACCGCCACAATTTAACTGGTAATTATTCGCCCACAAATATTCTAAAAAATCCTGAAAAAAAATCAATAAATCAATTTTCAATAAATCAACAAATTTTCAATCAATAAATGAATCATTTTTTTCCATACCTGCCATTGGGGGGATGGTAAACAACGGCCAAGATTTCGCGGTTATGCTTAATTGTTAAAATTTCATAGTCATAGTCAACCTAGAACTTGCGTGGTTCCAACTCAGCTTCGTGCTGAGCATTCGCGGCTTTCTGGATGAATGGCGGGACGCCGTAAGGCGTAATGAGCACGCAACAAGCGTGAAAAATGTGTCCACCTAGCAGCTTCGGCCAATGAGCTTGTGAGCTTACAAAGCTCCAAGACATGTACCTATTGCTTCAGCGCACAGAAAGCTGCGATATTTGCGGTATTGGAGATGCAGGTTCGTGCGAATGATGCCCGGGATTAGTGAACCGAGCCGGATCATGTTGCTTGGATTGTCGAGCCAAGACAGCTATACCTCAGGGCTGCAGCGTCCCTGCATCAAGGGCCAAAACAGCTGACAAGTTTTTAGTGTTGCGCCACCGTTCTTGCCAATGTGGGAAGCGAGCTGAAAGCAAGAAACGTTCATCTATCGCCAGACCAAGCAGGTCATTCATATATTTCCCGAGAAAAAGGTATGCCGGTTATTTTGATTGCCATTGGGAAAGCGCCAAACTCTTTGTCTGGGCAGCGCCTTCGACATGATGAGTGAAGAACCTGTCCAGGTACGATATCCTCTTTAGGTTGGGCGAGATTTAGCGTCTGCTTTAGAGGCAACTTTTGGCTACTCCTGCAATTACACCCAACTTATCTGCATATGTAAAGCTGTCGTTTCCATGAGCTTTGAGAGAATGGGCCACCCATACACATGACAGGTCTCAAGCTGCGGTGCTATTAATTTATCCTTCTTTGCTTGGACGCTCTGCTTGTTCATAGCAACTTATACGCCACAGCGATTATTTGGAATATAGGACTTCAGCCCAACACAATACTGTTCGCCTCTGCCATTCTTTTGGTAGCCATGGCGCACTCAAGCTGACGCGTGGTATCGAGGACGTCGGTGGCATCCGCTGGGAGCTCCTTGTCTGCTACATCTTCACCTGGTTCGTTATTTTCGTCTGCTCCGCACACGGTGTCGCTACCGTCGGAAAGGTGAGCTGGCCCAACGCCGATAGACCTACATTTTACATTGGGGTAATGTGGCCCGGTCGGTTAAGAATGAGCACATTTGCCGCTGTGAATTTATTCAACAAACTACTACTGCTGCGAATACTACTGAATACCACTGCTAACTGCCGCTACTACTGATGGGGCTACTACTTCCATCATTGCTGCCACTCCTCCTGATATTACTGCCTCCACTGTATACCTCGACCACTCCGACTTTTATTGTTGCTTTTATTAATTAGGAGCGCAGTTTGCGCAGGCATCAAGGAATGCCAGGAGGTTTCGTGTCGGGCTGATACATGTGCCTAAAGCGGAGGCCGCCGCGGTGGCTCAGTGGTTGTGGCGCTCAGCTGCTGGCCCGAAAGACGCGGGTTCGATCCCGGCCGCGGCGGCCGAATTTCGATGGAGGCGAAATTCTAAGGGCCCGTGCACTGTGCGATGTCCGTGCACGTTGAAGAACCCCAGGTGGTCGAAATCAAGTTCCGGAACCCTTCACTACGGCGTGTCACATAGCCTGAGTCGCTTTGGGACGTTAAACGCTCATAAAACAAACAAAAACAAACCATGTGCCTAAAGCTACTGCCGTATTCGCTGCATCTAGAGCTTTACGCAACTTCATCTTGAGCAAGTATAATCAATCATCAATCAAGAAGTTTTATTGAATTACACAAACAAAATTTATACTCAGATATTTGGACCGATAGCCAATGAGGCTAGTCAGCGGCCCAATACAAAATAACATGCAGGTCAGCAGTCACAAACACATTCAAGAAAAACTAATTATGTAGCCTTGCTTCGATTCCCAAAAAATGTCTCCTGCATGTGAGTTTGAACCCGCCGCGGTGGCTCAGTGGTTAGGGCGCTCGACTACTGATCCGGAGTTCCCGGGTTCGAACCCGACCGCGGCGGCTGCGTTTTTATGGAGGAAAAACGCTAAGGCGCCCGTGTGCTGTGCGATGTCAGTGCACGGTAAAGATCCCCAGGTGGTCGAAATTATTCCGGAGCCCTCCACTACGGCACACCTCTCTTCCTTTCTTCTTTCACCCCTCCTTTATTCCTTCCCTTACGGCGCGGTTCAGGTGTCCAACGATATATGAGACAGATACTGCGCCATTTCCTTTCCCCCAAAAACCATTTATTATTATGTGAGTTTGAAATTCCTAGCTTGCTTTATTTAAATTTGGCAACGAGTTCCAAATTTTCGCTGCTGTAAATTCTATTTGTCTTTCTCCGTACACATTATATCAAATAGGAAGATTAAAATTGGCATTACTGGCTTGTGTAATGTTGCGGACGGGAATACTGAGTGTACTAAAAGGTAAGGGGTAGTTGATATTTCTAATATTCGTAACCATAAAAGCATGAATGGTCAAACAATGTACAATATAACTGTGGTTAATAGACTGTCCATGAATTGCTAATGAACCGTTTTTAGACCGTATATTATTGGCAATAACCGCGTCTATGCCAATAGACATTTCAATAGAACGTCAATAGATTATCGACGAACATTTATAAAGACAAGACACGGCATGCCAATTGGAAGTCAATAGGAAGTTATGAAGTACACTGTTCACAGACTGTGGGCAGTTCGCAAAAACCCTGGTGACCCACAGTCTGTCTATGGGCTCTCTATGGATCGTAATTGCAACTAACGTGCAGTACGTCCACTTTCACGGCACAGTTGTCGCCCCTGCTGGCCCTTGCTCCTTTGGTGCTGATCGTGGCGGTGACGGTCAGGGCGTTTTTTCTGCCCGAAGCCAGCGCGGCCATCGTAAAGCACATCTACCCTGGATGGAGGACCCTATTCGACGTCGACGTGAGCAAGATTCTCCTTAACCCATTCACAAGATGGACGTGTTCGGCGGACCACTTCGTGAAGTCAGTAGAGTTTAGTGGCCGACGGCTTACTTTACACGGACACTGAGTTGTCCTGAATCCACTGATGATTACCGTGTTTTAGTAGAAGAGGCTGCTTACACTTAGAATGGAGAATTTATAAGTTTGAAGAGGCTAAAATGTGACCGAATGGTGTCGCTGCATCCCAGCGTTTTCAAGAACTGCGATGACAACGAAATGGAAAATTAAAATTGGTTGCCCGGAAGGAGATGGCGTAGTAATAGCCATTTGTAGTAATTAACAAGCGTAGTCATTAACAATAAAGGTTTAACAGAGTCATTTTCAGTGTTCCTTCAATATCTGCAGCGGGGCTGGAAGAAACGCCACCGTGAGCCATAGTGTTCTAATAATACTACAGACAATTAAGATGTGCCAAAGAACCCCAGGTGGTCGAACTTTCCGGAGTCCTCCACTACGACGTCCGTCATAGCCTCAGTCGATTTGGGACGTTTAGCCCCAATGAACGAAACCAAACCAAACCAGAATGTCGGAAAAGCGCTATGGGCTGTCACCATTTCCTCTTCAGTCGCCACTGCATTTAAAAATTTGAATAAATTTTCTTATTTACTGAACAATATTACCTTACCGATACAGTATGAAATTAATTAATATTTCTTGGCGTGTAATATATTAAACGGCACATATAAGCAGGTAGATGAAAGTGGTAAATAAGAAAATTAAATCGTTCCACTACATGTCAGCTGAAACTTTAGAGATAGTTTTGCCGATAGTTTAAGCATTTAAAGCAAGTGATCCCAAAGGAAGCCTTGTGCAAATCTGCCAGCTGACTGACTTCGCCGTAACATGTTACGAAATGCGTGGCTTCTGCGAAGATTTGATATTCTTTAGGAAACATGAACATCAGTTGTTCCCTTTTGTACAGAGCCTATTGCGTCATTAGCCCAACAGCTCATAGACCTCATGAGCTGTTCGACCTCATGAGCGGTTGCCCTTCCATCTTTCTGAATTATTCTTACCCTACCTACTTGGTCCTAAAACTGTTTCGTTGTGGAGTGGCACCTTCGAGCGCAAGGAGGCCGCCTCGAGACAGGTGTCGTTGGCTGGCGAATGCGTGATGAAACAGGTGGTATATAGGGTTTAAACGTAGTTAAACCAAGTAGACGCGTACCCGCCGCGTCGGCTCAGTGGTTAGGGCGCTCGGCTACTGATCCGGAGTTCCCGGGTTCGAACCCGACCGCGGCGGCTGCGTCTTTATGGAGGAAAAACGCTAAGGCGCCCGTGTGCTGTGTAATGTCAGTGCACGTTAAAGATCCCCAGGTGGTCTAAATTATTCCGGAGCCCTCCACTACGGCACCTCTCTCTTCCTTTCTTCTTTTATTCCCTCCTTTATCCCTTCCCTTACGGCGTGGTTCAGGTGTCCAGCGATATAGGAGACAGATACTGTGTCATTTCCTTTCCCCCAAAACCAATTATTATTATTAAGTAGACGTGCGAAAGCATGTGTTCAGCCTGACTGGCTCATGAATTTGCTTTGCTGGGTCGTCGCCACGTCTGGTTATGGTTAATATTAGACTCAGGTTAAGCTCTGATCGAGGTTAAACTGATCTGATCTGTTCGCGCCGCAGGTGGAAGTTGATGGAAGTGACGATGTACTATGTACAGCGCGAGTGTGTGTTGGAGTTTAACACGAGGCGTGCTCGGCTGCGTCGACAGCATAGTGCTCTCCTGCAGTGGAAAGCTAAGCTTTTCTGTTCGAGCCGCCGCGGGTTCGAAACCCAATGGCGGGAACATTTATTTCCGTTCTGCTTCTTTGGTTGGGTCTGACCTCGTGATGTAGTGCTTTCGCACCAAAACACGCTCCTTTGGAATAGCACTGACCATTATTGGTCTGCAGCCACATTTTGGCTGTTGTACCAATTTGAGTTTTTCCGTCCTTAGAATTGAAAGAGAAACCAAAGTCTTGCTTTACTAGTCAGCTGCTGCTGCCAGCGGTTAACGATTGCTGTGAATCGATGACATCACGCCACGTGAATGGCGACCGTCTACATGATATGCAAGGTGTTCTACAACAATAGCTTTGGAATCTCTTTTATGGCGCGTTCACACTTGGACATTTGGCGGCGAGAGGGAGCGGAATCCGCGGCCGCCGAAATGCTGTCTCGTTCACACTTCCCTGCCACAGCGTCGTCGCTTATCATCTGTGTGTCGTCTGCTCACAGCGTACACAGATGTGGCAAGAGGTTAATCGATGCTGTCTACATACCAAAGCCGTATGCACGCTTGCGCGCGCTAAATGCAGCTGTTTTGTCGGACGTTACGCCATTTCTAACATTCTCACTTTTTAAACGCCTAGTGGCGCCATCTGGTGGTCAGGAGAGGAATCATTGTTGTCAACAAACCGACGCCCCTCTTAAGCCTAAAAGGGGAAGAATCGTCACCCGAAATAAAAATTGAAGCAAATTTATCGCTCAAACGTTTTCATATGGGCGAGATAAGACAAAGCGAAAGACCGCTGGCTCTTTTATGGCCTCTGAACGCGCTGAAAAAGGCAGCAACAGCGACGAATTCAGTCCGATGCGAGGCGTCCTGCATCGAAGGGCACCGCCATGCTTGTCGCCACTGGTACTCGCCTTCCTATTGGCTGACGAGATTCGGCGGATTTTTTTCCGGCGGCAGAATTCGGTCCTGGACCGATCGGCCTTTCCGCTGGGTATTTCGGCGGAATCTGCTCGCTCTCGCCGCCGAAAGTCCAAGTGTGAACACGCCATTAAAGAGGCACCCTTCGAATTCCGTTCGTCGCACGGTCTGGAATGGTGCCCTTTTTTATAGCCTTGGGGACGCGTCCAGGTCCCTTCTCACGATCGAGTGAGGCGGCACAAATGCTGGTGTTGCGAAGCAGTCACGCGCCTTTCTGCTGAGGCGTCAAACATGTCGCATTCTGAGCTCTTAAGACGATTGCTGGCTATCGAATCGGTTCAAGGCCACCAACCAATCATATCAATGCTGCCTCCAAAACACATGGGTGTGCTTCACGTATACGAATTAGACGCACCCTTCGCAGCCTCGCGAAAGTGGCCGAGCAGCCTAAGGCATCCCCTGACGCGATGTTTTTCATTCCAGTTAGAAATTTCATGGAGGCAGTAATCACCGCGCTGACACTGTGGAAAGGATGTGGGATTGCTCGGTTGAAAAAGCTGCACAGCAAAATGGTGGTTCTTCATCGTAGTGTTAATAATTGTTTTCATAGCGAATGTATTTCGAAAAAAAATAGAGGACCTAATATTACCGGCTTAGCGCATTAATAAGCGAAAGCTGACTGGAATTAGCGGCCGAGAGTTCTGGAGCTGCACGCCGGTTTTGAGGTTTCACAGGCTACTGACCGGTTGGGCGTCCCTACGCTCGCGCGCATACTCGGCCTCCTCCTGTTTGCGCAGTCGGTTGGAGTGCATCCCCTGCACACTTCACGGACCCGAGAGCCCGCTTGCACGAAGCGAACAGAATTGTCCATATCCCTGTCTAACCTTATTCGTATATATTGGAAACTGATTTTTGAGGGAAGGAAATGACGTAGTAGCTGTCTCACATATCTCGGTGGACACCCGAACCACGCCTTAAGGGAAGGGATAAAGGAGGGAGTGTAAGAAGAAAGGACGAAAGAGGTGCCGTAGTGGAGGGCTCCGGAATAATTTCGACCGCATGGTGATATTTAACGCTGGTACATCCGGTAGCCTCTTTCCCCACAACAGTCTAGTTCAACTGAGCGCCGCAAGTGGCGTGACAGTCTGCTAACATCTGAGTTTCCGACCATTAACGGTGGTGGATCTTGGCACGTGGGGTCTTCAGGGGACCTAAGGAGTTTTAGGTTAGGTTGGGTTGGGTTGGGTTAGGTTAGGTTAGGTTAGGCGATGCACAAGGCTGACAGTCGCTGCTTCTTAACAACGCAGACGTGGGGAGATGCGGCATTCTCGGTGCTGACAGGGCTCGCCGTCGGTGTCGGACAGCTGCAGACCCTAGCGTCGTACAACGCCTTCGACACCTACACGCTGCAGTGGTGAGTGTCGTGAAGATTGCGGTTTTCTTATCAGTATTCATTTGCGTTTCAGGAGCGCCGATAAGAAGAGTTGGCAGATTTGATGTCCTCACACGCGATGATGACGACAGCTTGTCAACTCGTCATCGTCTTCGTTATCGTCAGTCAGGCTAAATGCCTCTCCCACATTGCTCTATTCCCTGGCACATTTAACCCTGTCCTGCTCTAGCTGTTCAGCATCTGTGCCACAAGATTCTTAATATTACCTCCCATACTGACCGATTGTCGCCCCAGGGTGCTTTTCTCTTTGCTTAGTATCCACTATTATCCAGAAGAACAAGATTATGTGTTCTTCGCCGGCAGATGGAAAGTTAATACACCATTTTATGAATAGAATTGCCGCGCGGGCAGTGAAGATGTGTGTGCGACCACGACCGCATGCATTATACCGCTTTTTATTTTTCCTCAAGCACGATAACTTAAGGACACTAGTGATGAGCAATGTGGCAGTCCTCGAAAAAAGGTGTCTTAGTCTTAAAAAGCTTCGAACTCCATGGCTATTGCGAGTACTGCGGAAACGACCAATTTTTGCGCATGGTGTGTTCATCGGGACCAACAACGTCCTTGGTAAACCTATAAATGTCTAAATTCACTCATGTGTCCTCAGTTAACACAGTAGTGAGAGGACCGTTTGCTCTATTGAGCTTGTTTTTATGTTGGTACCTGTTAACGTTCGTAAACTACGATAGTTTGCAAGTACCTTAATTTTGTTGTTCGAAAATTCGGTTCGCGTAACTTTCACCGATTGTTCATAGTTTAAAGAAGGCTGCGCCTTCGGCTTATCTTTCCTGCCACTAGCCGTTAACGTCACCGACATGTTGGGCCTGTAGTTGCGTGCCATAGCTTGTGTATTTTATCCTCAGTTATTGCGCAGTTTTTTTTATCCCCTGCGTGAAAATAGGGAACGGGCGCTAGTTTCAGTCATCAGCCTCTCCTTACATGTTCATCTAAATTTAAAAAAAGAAGACTGCATTTGAATACAGACTATCAGGTGTACCTTGTTTGGGTTCGAATCGCTGCCCCAAATGGTTTTTCTCTGCTGTAGAAAAAAAAATTCAGTTAGAGGTCAATGGAGCGTGAACCTATGCTTTTCTTTTGAAACGTCGTGATAGAAACCTTTCGTCAACAGGTGTTTTCCAAAAACTGCTGATGATGATGATAGGTTTTTATGGCGCAAGGCCATCTGTGGCCAAAGAGCGCCATGACAAGAGGTAAATTCTTTTACTCAAAGTGGGATCAAAGACCCATTTCCCTAAGCATTTCACTCCAAATTTGCCGATCACCAGACGAGGGGGAAGCTTGTACCCGTTGTATGACCGGTGGGTACCCGGCGGCACTGGGGTTCGAACCCCGCACCTCCCGCATGCGAGGCGAATGCTCAAACCACTAGGCCACCGCTGCGATACCTCTTCCAAAAAATAATCAAAAGCATTTCTAGGCATCAATATTACGTTAGCCTTGTTGAAGCTGAAATTGTTTCGAAAGAAAGATATTGGCTAACCCCACAGTTTGAAAAGTCTTCGACAAGAGCACTTAAAGAGCGTGTGCTGCTCACGCATATAAAAAAGGGTTTCGTGAGTTCTTTAAAATACACAGTAGGCTTTTCTGACAGCTCGCAAATCATTTATAAAATCAACTTATGGGTGCCAGTGGCAAAACCTGAAATCGAATCGACAAGTACGACTAGCTCACTCCAGTCCGCATACCATACCTCAGCAAATTGTTGCTTGTTTTAAAATCCGGACTTTCGTTGCTGCGTTCAGGTTCTATTCTCTCAAAGTGAAAACCATTGCACGATAATCAGATAGCGCGCCTCAAGGCACTGAACCCTTGAATGACATTCTTTTCTGTTTCTACCTCTTCCAGGGCCTTTCTAGCGCTGCCGCTGTTCATGACGCTGTCCAACTTGCTGTGCTGCGCACTCGTCTTCGGCATGGGTGGCTACTTGGCCCGAAACGTAGCCGCCTGCATCCAGGACTTCGGCACACAGAGTGCGTGTGAAGAAGCTATACGGCTGGCGTATACGAGAGCATAAAAATGTCCCACTGTTGCAAAAACTGGGAAGGTAAACCATGGGTGCTACGTCTGGATCACCCTAGAGCATGAAATGCTACTGGGTATTCTTTTATGCAGAAAGGAATTTTATCATCTTTGCGCTTGCCTTAACAGAGCGCCCATAAAGGCCTGTGTATTCTTCAAGGCTATCATCTGCATTTCTGGGCAAATACTTGGGTGCTCCTCTGGTATCCATGTGAGGCTGGACTTATATTGTGGAAGTGGGCCGTGTTTTACAGCACTGGCTATATGGAGATGTTGCTAGCAACATCTCCACGGCCTACATCACCAATACAAGTCTAGTGCTCTTGTGAAAAGGATAAGCGGAGATGCCGAGCAGTGGGTCACTGACCTCTGCGCAGGGGTGCACCGGAACACCTGAGCAGACTGACTGTCAAGCATTAGTTGACAAAGGAAACATCCGAGTGGTCACTCAAGTAATAGTTGACAAGAGAGACTAGAAATTGGGAGGGCCGGACAGGGAACCGCCAAAAGTTACTGTGTAATGCGTTTCATGCTATACGATTGCTTAAGACACGCGCAAAATACGGTGCCTTGATCTCAAAGTTGCGCGCTGCTCCGCCAGTTGCCTTCTCCTTTCCTTACAACTTCTGGTCAGTCAAAGCAGGAGTAAGGGTTCAAGAAAATAAGCTGCTAAGGTCTGCTTGGTGGAAGCACAATGCCGATCGATCTATCACACAGATAACATAATATCCTACTTACCTGCTGGGAGAGTAGAGGTAGGTATATGTCATGAATGCTATGCAGTGTGCTGGAAATGAAATGTTTTCTGGGCGTTCGCAAGTGCGCCCAGAGTTGAGTAGTGCTAACCCTAACCGAGCATGTCATGTACACGAGTTTCTAATTCAGGACGCCATTGACGAGCAGACTTAGGATCTGCAGTAAGGTATGTGGGAACTGCTTTGTTGAAAGGGGTCTTCTCAAGTTTTGATGAAAGCGGTGCAACACGATTGTATTGTACAACATATACTGGTGGACTAGTTGGTCAGACATGGCTCTTGTAAACCAGCGCAACGGCTCGAAGCCAAACAAGGAAGGGACAAAACACAGCGCTGAACCTCACTTGACGTTGCCATTCGGCCCTCAGGAACTTGCATATCATTATACCTTGGCTAACTGAAGGCTGAAAGGCCACAGACAAGCCCAGCACCTCAGGAGGCAGAATGCGCTTTCGAATGCAGAAGCCAAGCATTCGTGATTTACACGAAGCATTTGCGATGACGGGTATGAAACGAGACGGTTCGGTGAGACAGGACATGTTCATGTTGTACAGTTTTATTTCTTGTACAAGGGGCTCTATGTCTTCATCCTGTCTCACCGAACTTTCTCGTTCCATAGCCGTCATCGCAAATGCTTCGTGTAAATCACGAATGCTTGGCTTCTGCATTCGAAAGCGCATTCTACCTCCTGAGGTGCTGGACTTGTTTGTGGGCTTTCAGCCCTCAGTTAGCCATGGCATAAGGATATGCAAGTTCCTGAGGGCCGAATGGCAACGTCAAGTGAGGTTCAGAGCTGTGTTTTGTCCCTTCCCTGTTTGGCTTCGAGCCGTTGCGCTGGTTTGCAAGAACCAGGAGTGTACTGATTTGGTGAGCGGGCAATTTCACGTCACTTCTGAATATGATGGCTGCCCTCTACAATGGGCTACAGGAAGAGCTTCCCGGCCGCCCTTGTTTATAGTGTGTACCAGCGGGTCATAGCATTTGACTTAAAACGCACCGTTGAATAGCACCCCCTTCACGCGATAAGCACACACAAGGAGGTGGATTGGGAGCATTTGAGGTGCAGCTGTGCACTCGTCCTGTCGCTGATTGCAATTTCTGCGTGGATCGAAGGGTGACGCTACTCGCATAACAATTTCGTGCAGCGGCGGGTGACAGTGGCGTGGTAGTCGCAGCCTCATTTGTAACTCTGCGGCCTTTTCGTTCGCAGCCTTCGTGTTCCCCTTCATCATTTTTCCCGAAGTGGTGAAGGGGATGGACTGGCCTCGCCTATGGTCGGGTCTATTCTTCTCTGGGATCTTCCTGATGTCCGTCGACTCAATGGTCAGTTTCAATTTTAAGACACATCATCATTTGTCACAACGACGCTATAATGGACTCAATGGAAACAAAATCATTTCTTTGCGTTGACGCAACGCACCTTAGCCAATAAGCGTCCAGGCTAAGGTATTTTCTGTCATCAGAAGTTAAAGTTTAGCCTCGTTTTGCGAAGATTTTTTTATCACGATGACTTGCCTAGTGGCATAATCAGCCTGAAACCGGAGCAGGCTACGCCACCTAGCGTTGTCTGTCAGCCAAAATGACAGGTTCTCCTGCCTTGTGGTCCAAAGTACGACTTCTTGTAATCGTCTTGTTCTTGAAGACTGCGTACCTGGGCGCGTCCACGAAAGGTGGAGAAGATAATCCTTAGCGACCGGCGTGGAACATTTTAAGATTTAGAGCATGTTCTCGACACCGCATGTTATTAACAGTCCCATCGGCATGTCACCGACGGCATAAGGGCTACCGGAGCCCTTATCCTGCTAAAGGACACCTCCTTCAATCTCATTATGTTACGAGCGACGAGGGAAGTTCACGGGCAAATCAAGGCGCGCGCACTTCTGAAGGATGACGAAGGGGGAGACCGGAGCGGAGATCAAAAGGGAGACTATGGGGGGAGGAATTTGTGTTTAGGACTCCGTAGCTTAGGGTGTCTCCTCCTTGCCGAGAATCTCTTTGTGTACAATGTATCTTGATACGTTTTGTTGCTTATTGAGGTCATCTATCTCCTGAGTAGCGCTGAATGTCTTTGTAACTCTTTTCAGCTGTTCTATACGCTATGAAGTTTGTGTAGCAGTGGACCTCTCTTCGAAACACAATATAATTTACGGCTCCATCGCATAACGGACAACGCAGAGCTCCATCACGACTGGTACGGGTGGTCCTAGACTTATTTCCGACATGTGATTAACTCTTAGTGTGTCGAGCTGGCAGTTGCCCTTCTTCCGCCCTTTTCTATGACCGACGCGTGCGTATAAGCTGTACACCTTCCTTGGCCTATATCAAGTACCCCCGAGAAGTTGAGCACCAGGTCAGTAAAAAGCTTGTACCCACTGGAAGACCCGTGAATACCCTGCGGCATTGGGGATCCATCTCTGAGCCTCCCGCATACGAGGCGGATTTTCAATCCACTGAGCCATATCTGTGCGACTGTTCATTATGAGGCATGCAAAATACAAGGAACATTTAGGAAACTGAACAGCAAGAAAGCATTTTATCACAGCTGCCGCGGCGGCACAGTGGTTATGGCGCTCGGCTGCTGACCCGATGAGACGCGGCTTCGATCCAGGCCACAGCGGTCGAATTTCGATGGAGGCGAAATTCTAGAGGCCCGTGTGCTGTGCGATGTCAGTGTACGTTAAAGAGCCCCAGGTGGTCGAGATTTCCGGAGCCCTTCATTACGGCGTCCTTCATAGCCTGAGTCGATTTGGGACGTTAAGCCCATACGAAGCCATGAACCCATTTTATCGCAGTGCAATGTTAACATCACATTCTGGTAAAATTGATATTAAATATATAGAAAATTAATGCGCACATGAATGCGGCGCCTGCAATCCTTTCTCGAAATATTGCCCCTGCAATCTCGGCGATGTGCGCGCGCCCAGATCTTCAACGTGTGCACGGTGATCGCGTGCGTCGAGGACCTCTTCCCCCAGGTGCGCGCCCACAACAACGTCAGCAAGGTGGCCTTCGTCGTGTGCATCGGCATGTTCGTGTCGGGCTTCCCCACCGTCACCCAGGGCGGCAGCTACATCGTCCGGCTGCTGGAGGAGCAAACCGTCAGGGGCATATTCGGCCACTTCATTCCCCTCGCCGAGGTCGTGCTCGTCATGTACATCTACGGTAAGTGACTCCCACACGCATCATCCCTGCCGCACGTTCCCTTGCGCCACTGTCTCCGCTATTCCTCTGCATGTGTGAACTCCCCCCAACGGTGGGCTCACCTGGAGCCTTCCCTTTTCCCCTGTCCTTTCGTCACTCAGTCCCCGCATTCTCTTGGCTCTTCGCATGGTGCGTTTGGTTCACTTCGGAACGGCTGGCGAATCAGCTGGCCATGGTGACTCTGGCTCAAAATCTGCTTGACGCCAAGTGATGGAGTATATACTCATTGTCATCCGCCTGGACGCAGCCGCACTGCTACAGAGGAAACATACACATTGTTTCACCTAAGAATTAACATAATTTTTAAAAATGGGCTTTTTAACTTAGAAGGCGCTTTTTCGCCATGGCATTTTCAGCGGTGTAGTACATCAGAATACAGCTAAGACGCGCTAACTGCGCTCCTTACGGGGGGCTGCACGCCTCTCAATAGTTTGGGAGACTAACAGTAATAGTCAGAAGGTACACTGTTCAGTATTAGTTAAACAGCCTGCTAGTTAGCGCTTATTAGGCCTATTCTGATGCTCTACACCGCTGACAATGCAATGCCGAAAAAAGCGCTCTTCTAACTCAAGAATCAATTTTTAAAATTGCATAGCAGATTAGGTGAAACAACCTGCACAGCTTTCTTTGCAATCTAGCTGTTCAAAAAAAAAGTGTGTCCAAGTGCAGGGCTCGAACCTGGGGCCATCAGCTGTCCACGGCCGTCACTCTCTCAGCTTAACTTACTATAACGGCTAGTAAATGGCAAAGCAGAATTTCATATTACCACTGACTGATTTCGTACACTTTCTTTTTGCATTGCACGATAACCGCTCCAGTCTCTAGCGCGAACGGCCCTGTTGACGCACTAGAAAAAAAAAATCCTTGACATGTTTTATGCGTTCGCCCCGTAAGTTCACAGCACAACGCAAGCTAAAGACAAGAGGAGGAACTTCACGGAAGGGCGAAATGCTTCGCGTTCACCACAAGGCAATCTCGCATTAATGACAGCAGCAGTGCGTCGTGTATGATACGTTGCTTTGACGCTTTGTTCTGAACTCTGCTGGCCCCTTAGTGCACAAGCATCCTTGTGTCCCCCCAGGCATTCGACGATTCTCGTTCGATGCGGAGTTCATGCTTGGCCGACGTCCCAACATCTATTGGAGGACATGCTGGATCCTTCTGTGCCCACTTGCCCTGGCGGTAAGTGTGTAAGAAACTGGATCCGTGGTACGAAATCGACGCATGGCGTTTGTGCTCTTTTGTTCCATTTTGTGACCCGCCGCGGTGGCTCAGTGGTTATGGCGCTCGGCTGCTGACCCGACAGACGCGGGTTCGAACCCGGCCACGGCGGTCGAACTTCGATGGAGGCGAGATTCTAGAGGCCTGTGTACTGTGCGATGTCAGTGCACGTTAAAGATTCCCAGGTGGTCGAAATTTCCGGAGCCCTCCACTATGGCGCCCCTCACAGCCTGAGTCCCTTTGAGAGGTTAAACCACCATTAACCTAACCTGTTCTCTTTTGTGTGCACTGGAAATATACAGGGTGTTTCACCTACGACTTTACACAATTAAAAAAAGGCCTTTTGATTTAGATGAGTGCTTTTTAGGCCATAGCACTGTCAGCGGTGTAGTACATCAAAATACAGCTGAGACGCGGTAAATAGCAGGCTGGATAAATAATATTGAATAGTTAACTTTTTGACTATTACTTTAAAGCTCCTTGATTATTTAAAGGCGTGTAGCCCATCGTAATATCCATATCAGTTTTTAGAATTGCGAAGACGCGGCACCTTCGGAGATGTGGCCCAAGTAATTTTGGCTACATCACGCCAAAATACATGCGCTTTCAAGAAGCTTGCAGGCAAAGTAACCTCTCCAGTGCAAGCACCTCGCCGAACTAGCCAGAATTTGTTTGGCCACAGCGTCGAGCGTAACCGCATCTTTGAAACTGTAGAACTGATATGGGTATTACTTATGGTGGGATACACGCCTGTCAATAGTTATGTAGCTTAACAGCAACAGTTAAAAAGTTAACTATTCAATATTAGTTAACCAGCCTGCTAGTTAGCATGTCTTAGCTGTATTCTGATGCGCTACACCGCTGACAATGCTATGCCGAAAAAAGCGCTCGTTTAATTCAAAAGGCCATTGTTCTTAAGCTGTCCAAAGTCTTAGATGAACCACCATGTAGAACGCTGAAGTTACAAAGAAAGGTCACTGTTTGCATACAACGAGCAGCCAAGTGAATAGCATTCGAAAGGCTGCTGCTTCATTAGGTTTCCGGGAAATGAAACTGCGCATTCACACCGCGTCAGTTCGCGAAATTACTATGAAAATACACTAATCGTGTGTCTTGCTTGGTCCGAGAGTTCTCAGCCGTTAAATGGCGCGGGCACTTTTAACTGCTGCTTCTTCCTTCGCAGTTCGCCTGCTTGCACAAAATAAGGACGATCAAGACTCCCGTTTTCTTCAACGTTACCATACCGGGCCAGTACCAGGCCCTCGCCTGGATCATTGGCTGCGCCGGATTACTCCAGATACCGATCGGCGCTTTCTCCTCCATCATGGAGAACATTCGGGTGAGCGCCGAGTGTCTCCGATAGGCGTCGCATTCTCCGGGGGGTCTAGGTGGCGAACTGATTCCGGTTAATTGCCTTTTACTTTCCCTTACAAAAATGATCTATAGACAGTCTATAAACTTCTTATAGACTCTATTGCCTTCCTACAGATATTTCTTTTTGTCTGTACATAGTCTCTAGACTGCCTATAGACAAAGTCCACTGAAAGTGTACGGCCATAAATCTATAGACTGCCTATAGACTGTCTATATATAGCATTTGTATTGCATATAGACTGTTCTCTATGGTTTGTCTATAGACTTTATAGACAGACGTCTATGAATAGTCTATAGACTGTCTAAAGAAATTATTGCAAAGGTTATGCGTGATCTTTCCTTCCGAAGATTATACTATAGGGCTTACCCCTCCAGAAATAAAGGATGCTACAAGAGTACTTCATAGCTTACTCACTCCTCTGTGGTTGTATGCTGCAAGAGACTCTTTGAATGGCCCGGTAGCCTACACGTAGTATGGAAAAGTGATCTACATTTTTATGCGTTGGTAACACATTACTGTTTTTCATCCATAGTGTTGCTTCGCAGTTTTCCTTAAAACTGCAACACGATTTTTTCTTTTTCACATGAGGAGCTGAGGAGTGCCAAATTATTGTCACAAATAATATTGAAATAATGCGCCATGCTTCCTAAATTACTCCTACGCTCTTGCAACATCGTCACTGTGGGCACACGCTGTTGCATGAGCAGTGACTAGGACCGGGATATCTGCTTTCCCCCCCAAACTCTGCCGCTTATCAGACGTTTCGCAATTGTCAAGCGCAGGGAAGTTTGTTTGCCATTTACAGGCGCAGCATTATAACTAGTTCCCGCAGTCAGATGTCGAACAGTTGCCGCCAGCCGAATCCTGTATTTAGTCGCATAATAAACACACTTATTCGAAAAAAAAATCTGTCAACAGTCAGGGGGTGCGTTAATCATTCGGGATAAAACGTTCGTCAGAAATAAATATTTCTGCCCGTTTTATAAAAAATTGTTTATGATGGCATTTCTTTTTTCATTCATATATCCTGAGATTCATATTGACAATCGAAGTGCGATATGCGCTCGTTCGGCGAGCGCGTACGTTGCGCGAGTTAGTACGGTACTTCTACGACGCGCCGTAAATGCTCGTTTTCGTTGAAAATCGCCATTGCGCCTGCAATGGCGCTGCTTTGTTTAAATGAGTACAGACACAAAATTTCAAACGCAAAAAAAACGAGATAATTTATTTCATGCGTGTTAGGAGATTTTCAGCCGCAGGCGTTCAGCGGAACTTACCTTAATATGATTTTCAATGTTGCCAGAGCCGCCACTCAGCATTTGCACCCGAAGGAAGTGACGTCAAGGTGCGCTTTCACCATTTACTGTGGCGTCACCGAACCCAGTGGTTGTTCGCGGAAACAAATTGTGCTTACCAACGGCACTGACGTGGCAAAAAATGTGGGAGCTCGGCTTGATAAATCGATGGTGACGTCTAGGGGCCCTCCATAGCTGGCGCTGACCGAAACTGAAATTGCTGGTACAAAATCGTTTCTAGTAAATGATTCCCATGACGTACTCGTGATTTCAACTCATTTTCATGATTAGGCCTACTATGCCCGTAGACCTATTTCAAGGAGAAAAGAAACACCTAAAAATTTTGTGTCTGCCATTTTAATGGAGAATTGATTTGTAGGCAACGCACCGCATTAAAAGGGAGATAACTAGAAAGTTGTGGGCGAAGAAGAACATGACGACCTCGATACATAGCTGGAAATGCATTTATGCGCAAGTTACACCTAATGATTAGAGTACCTGTCTGGAAGTTATTAAAGCGAAAGCTTTCCTGGCCTAGTCGAGCCAAGGTCATCGGCGCCGCAATTTGACCTTCAAGTGGAGGAGCGGTGGAGTTGTGGCAGTCACGTAACATACCACGTCACTCGCCTCCCCCTTGGCAGCTGTGGCCAAGTGACTAACGACGTGACTCGCCGTTTTCTGAAAAAAAAAAGAAGCCGGCGCCGCTATCGCGGCATTCACATTGCAGCTCTCGATATGGACGGAGCGAGTCGGCCGGAGCCGTCCACGTCGTCGGGACGATTTCGCTAAGCCCCGCTTAGCTGAGCTAAACTGGGACCATTTTTTTACAATCGCCCTAATTAATATTCTGTTAATATATTTGGCCCATTTTTCTGCATTTGACATGTTCTTATGATGCTTTTATTTTTTTCTGTTAACTGTTTTTGGAGTGCAGCCATGCGGCTGAATTCTTTAATGCATGAACAAAATAATTGTTACATCAAATGTTCAGTCAACTAACCAATTAATCAACGAATTGGTCAGGTAATCAATCAATCAATCAATCAATCAATCAATGAAAGGTAGAATGTGACGAGATACTGCGCTGTGTGGACTTCTTGTCCTCGCAGTTTCCGCTCCGGGCCTTCCAGCCGGAGTACCTGTGGGAGCCAAACACGGTGAACCGGGTGAATGCCTACTTCGAAGAGATCGAAGACCGGGACATCGGGGTGGGACAGGAGTCCAGCGGGGTGGAGGCTCCGGGCATCCTGTACGACGCCACCGAAGTGCTGGACATTTCCATGAACCAGGACGAGCCACTGGCCTTCCGGCCCTTCGTGGGATGAACGACCCGCCCGCTGCTCGTCGCAGGAATTTCGACAGCGGCATTATTTTCGTGCCCCGGAAATATTCTCCCGCTGCCTCTGCCACCATACTCCTGTGCATTTCCGGAGGATCGGATTCATTTTTCCTATTGTACAGTGTTTATCATTTGCATTTATATCGGTATACGAGAATATCAGTAAAAAAGAACCTTTTTCACTATCGGTACACAGATAATCACATTTTGGTTTATGAAGTTGCAGAATATAAGTATCTAGGCCTTTATATATCTAATAACCCCTATCGGAACAAGCATGTTGACTGTTCAGGCGAATGTTCTCCGAAGCCTTTTCTTAAGACTCTAGCTACGCCTCACGACGCTCGAAAAGGATACCGAAGCGTTTTTCTTACGACGCACGACCCATATTCGAATACGCAGTAATCGTCTGGGATCATTTTACGAAAAACATAACATAAACAAACATTGAGGTTGATATACGACTCATGTGGACGAGCACCAGTCAGTGACCTGCTTAGAAGAAGTGGCTTACCGTCTGCTTAAAAAACAAATTGCGCATATCGGTTGAAAATTTTCTTTCAGCTACTTAAGAATTTCATCGCGAACACTTCCAATATTTTTACTTAATCGTCGCGGTATCATATTACAAATCGCCACCCTTTGATAACAAAAACTCGCGGGTTAATGCTTTTAAGTGCTTTTTCTTTTTCTAAGGACCATCACTCACTGCAACAGTCTCACTGATAGTTGTGAACCAGAAGACATTGCATTTTTCTGAAAAGCATTTAAACTGTTGTTAATTAGCTTGCCGCAGTATTTTCTTTCCTGAGCCTGTACGTATGCATTTTTCTTTCTTTTGCGTGCCTGTATTTTTGTATTTTGGAAGAGCTATATTCCCATCTTGCATGAAATCGCATTATTCATAGATACACTAACTAACGTGTTTCGACTGTCATGATGGGCGACTCCTGGCGAACAATTGCTCATTTCTCGAACAATTGCATTCGAAGACTTAGTCTGCAGTCAGCTGTGCTTTAATAAAGCATAAACAACTCTTAGGGAGCAGGTGGATACGCGCCTTTTCCGAGGGGTCGTGTTAGTACCTCAGCCTCTACTGGTCTCTTGTGTTAGGCACTTGTTCCATGCAATGCGGTTCCGGCGGTGAGTGCGACACCTACGATCAGCAATCCCAAGCGCCCCGAGAAAAGTAAAAATTGGCTGGCGGCTTAGCATTGCTCAGCACGAGATAATGTGCGAAAAAACCGTTTTCTGCAGGTGGAAATCATCGCCACGTACCTGAAAGCGCGATGGAGGTGTCCAATGACCCACGGAGCCAGTTATGCTGGTCTTCAACTTTTCATCGTCAATGACAATGTAACCAGTGTATACACCGGCGTCCCATGCTCCAGTGCCGCGTTTCGGCAGCCATGCTGCCAACGCCAATGCGTATTGCTCGAGTGCCGTGTTTCTGCCACAAGGCTCTCCACCCCAACGCATGCAGCGCACATCTCTCTTTCACTGTCGCCTCATAGCTCAAAATGAGAATATTAGTGACAGTAGTATTAGTTGATGAAAGTGGCGATGTGCAATGCACAGCGTGAGAATTTGCTGCAGTTTAACGCGAGGCGCGTTTGGCTGTGACGAGTGCCATGTGCTCTCGCGCAGTGGCCAGCGAAGCTGATCTGTTCCCGCCGCCACAGGGCCGATTTTTGTCCCGGATATTTACTTGATTTTTACTTTTATTCGTTTCATTTGGTAAACCCCTACAAACGTCGCAAGATCTTGCTCAGGGTTTTCCCATCTGAAAAGCGCTTTCGCTTATTAATAACAAACATTCGCCCTGAAGGTATATTTATAGATGCCAATGGCAGCTCGATTAGTGATAATGGCACTACTGCGCCTCGCAGGGAGAGGCTGCGGCGATGACCGATTGGTCTAAACGGTTTAAAAAAAAACGAGTGGCCTAAAGGAGTGGCTAAGCGAAGCTAATCTGGTCGCGCAGTCGGAGGTTCAAATCACGCTCAAGGCTGTTTTTTTTCTGCTCGCCTTTCCTCCGAGTCTTGAGACAACGACGCCCACGGAGAGTTTTGTTCCCTCATGGAGATTCTAATACACTAAAATCTCTCTGGTACGTGCCAGTCTATCTGAGCAAGACAACAGTGACTGACGTAGCGCTTTGCCTTCAGAGTGCTGCTCTTCCCATGTAGGCAACCAAGTCCACATATCCGAATATACGAAGCTGTGTCTTGTGCATATGCTCATTGGCGACCGTAAACATGCTGGTTGAAAAACTTGGATATCTGCAGGTAGCGTCTGCTTTTCCAATGTGCCAGTAATACCCTCTAAGGACATTACTAGGCCGCACAAGAAAGTAATGATGATGTTGATGATGATGCTATATTTTTATGGCGCAAGGGCATCTGTGGGCAAGCAGCGCAATGGCACAAGTTTTTTTCTTTTGCTTAAGGTGGGGTCAAAGGCCCATTTTTGAACCATTTCACCCCGAATAAGGCGGCGCACCAGACCGAGGGAAACCTTTTACCCATTGTACGACCGGTGAGTACCGGGCGGCACTGGGAAACGAACTCCGCACCTCCCGCATTCGAGGCGGATGCTCGAACCACAAGGCCACCGCTTCGGTACCACGCACGAAAGACGTATCTGAATGAATATAAGTTTCCGCCGGTACCCACTGCATTGTAAGGGTTAGCAACGCGTGCTTGCAGCTTGCACTTAGAGTGGGTTTATGGCCTCAAGTGGGATTATGACCTCGAGTGAGATTCAAACTTGTGGTGGCAGTAAAATAGATCAGCTTCGCTTGCCGCTGCTGCGTATCACTCAACCATCGGCTCAGAGTTTGATCCTAGTTGTTATACTTCCAGCTTATTTATAGCGCTATGCTTTGGACACCGTCGCTTTCAACAACTTTTTTCCGTGCCTTTCGCGCTGTCCTTTGCCAATCCTCGTCTGCATCAACATTCCTCTGCTTCCAAACGCCAAAACACGCGGGAACTTGGGCACAAAAAGCAGACGCCATCTGAGGGGCACGCCTTAGGCCACGCCGGGAGATTTTGTTACTTCACGTCCAGTAACCCCGGCATGGTGAGCCTCCACGTAAGCTTCACCTCTGCCCTTCACACTCGGGCATACGAAGACTGGGCAGGACCCCAGTGGCGAAGCCAAGCGCTAGTGCAGTGCCCTGCTGACTTTGTTTCGGTGTACCACATACTAACCCTCACCTAAACCTCTCACTTCTCAGCTCATACTAACCCTCACCTAAACCTCCCCTCCTTAGGACTCGGGTGATCATTGCTAATAATGATTGGTTAGTGAATGCATGTCCAGCTTTCCAGGGCAAAAAAATTTTGAAAATTTTAAAACTGCAAAAAAACAACTAAGACGCTGTTATGGAAATATCGAAGGTAATGGTCCATTATTCTGATATGTAGCAAAATCTTTCTTTTACAGTGTTTCTATTGATCGGATCGAACAGTTAAGGCTGCCATAGAAAAACCAGTGGGGAACGCTTTTCGGGATATCAAAAACGTGAATAAACAAATATACAAGACTGCCGTCGGATGACCTGCGGCTGTATTGATTGTTATAGTGAAATCAGACGTTATATGAAAAAATTGCGTTCATAAACGGTTTCTCGTTCAAAAACGCTTTTGTCCAGCATTGCTGCATATGAATGAATGATTTGAATTAACAGAGCCACCTAAAAAGCACTGAGAATTTCGCACGGAACGGCGATTGGTTTGAACCTGGGCAGCAGGACAGCAAATAACTGAAAATGTCATTGGTGTGAATGAATTCAGTTCGTTCACGCAAACCGCTCACGAAATCTGAGCCAACCTGCTGTGACGTTCCCTACCCACCAAGTGCATAGTTCGCAGGTAAGTTTTTTTCTTTTCTACGGATTCGCACCCAATGCAGCATAAAGTGTCTTGTTGGCCGCATATCTGTGGCAAAAGCAAATATAATAAAAACACTACTTATTCAATTACATTTTCTTATTATAACCCTCTCCGCCATGTAAGCTGAGGTTTAAAGTAGGCATGGTGGTCTTTGAGCCAATGACTAGTTGGAATAACTGGAATAAAATCGGTAATTATGCTTCTCACGCTGTTCACGAGTGAAGGACCAAGAAACACCACTTTTTTACCAAGGCTAGCGTCATCTTGGGGAAACGAGCGCATTTTCATTCAAAAAAGATTTGAAGTGAGTTTTAAGAAGCCTGCTTTGTGAAACATATTAGCATCAGGCTGCAGCACATCTGACATACCTGGACGATGCAATGCATACCGGCAGAAAATTAGAAACGTGTCTGCTAAAGAGGATGGTAGTGTCTACGATACAGTTGTTGCAGCGGTAATATGCATAATTTTAACGATTTGCCTCGAGGATGTTAAGCGCAACATTGCTACCTAGGTGTCACAGCGCGAGAGATAAAGTTTTCGCCAGGAGCCACCGATCAACATAGTTATAACGCGTTTGTTTATTTATTTTATTTATGCAGTTACGAATACTGCGACGTTAATACACGATTACAGAAGGTGAGAACATAGCTCTCCCAAAATGAACAAATGCAGGCACGCACAAAAAAAAAACAAATACATATGTACCGATTCAGAAAAGAGAATATCGCGGCATGCTAATTAACAGCAGTCTAAATCCTCTTCAGATTAATTCAATATGTTATGCATCACAACTTGATCAGTGAGACTGTTTCAGTGGGTAGTGATGATCCTTAGAAAAAAAATTATACCACTTAAAAACATTAACCGGCGTGATTAATGATGTCATTTCAAGGCAATGGCGATTTCTATTATGATACCTGGAGGAATAAGTAAATATATTGGGAGAGCTCATGTTAGAATCTTTATCAATTATGCAAAAGAAATTTTTCAACTGACATGCACGATTTATTTTGGAAGTAGACGGTTAGCCACTTCTTGTAAGCAGATCACAGACTTGTGTTTGTCCATATGAGTTGTATATAGTAAAATTCGCTGGTTATTTCTGAACTATTTCTAGTAAGTGTTTTTCTTAAAATGAAAGACGTTATTAGATATCCATAAGTCTAGGTAGCTATAGTCTCTATCTTTGTGAGGGAAAAAATTATTAGCTGCGAACCGATACTGAAAATTGTAATTTTTGGCTGTTATTTTCAAATATAGATATCAAAGCAAAGGATACAAAACTTCACAAGAGCGAGAAATAAATCCGAAGGTCCGGAAATGCGGAATAGTAGGGGCAGCAGCAGCGGGAAAATGTTTTCTGGACACGGAAACAATGCCGCTGTCGAGGTTCTTGCGACGAGCACCCGGCAGGTCGTACATCCCATGTCGGGGCAATGGCCAGTGGTCCGTGCTGGGCCATGGAGTTGACCGGCGCCTCGGTGGCGTGGTACAGGACACACGGGATTTCTACACCACTGGACTGCGCTTCCACCATGATGTCCCGGTCCGCCAGCTCTTCGAGGTAGGCATTCACCCGGTTCACCGTGTTTGGCTCGCACAGGTACTCCGGCTGGAAGGCCCGGAGCGGTAAACTGCGACGACAAAATCCACACAGCGCAGTGTCTCGTCACATTCTGCCTTTCATCGATTGATTGATTGATTGATTGATTGCCTGTCTAACTCGTTGGTTAGTTGGTTACTTAATAGTAATTGTAATAATTAATTTGTTAACGCACTTATTATATTATAGAACCTGCCACCTTCTCCTCTACCCCTAGATACTTTCTTGCGCAATGCCTTCAAACCACAAGCTTTGCGCCAGCGAAAACGCGCTCTATTTTCTCCGTGTTCGCAACCTCTCCCTCGTGTTCTTACTCGGAAGGAGGAGGTATTAGTGCGCCGCAATCGGCAAGGATGTCTCCGACACTTCCTTTTGCGTCATCAGGTGGTGTTACAAACTTCTACGAGCGGCTGTCAGGTGGACTATCTTGGCTTTTAAAGGGACCTGTGTGATGCGCTGCCACGGTTTCTTCGGGAATTATATTCTTCAGAGAGGTCAGCCTGCGGTGAAGCGGCGACTCTAGCTACGAAAAGTGGGCCAAGGGCGATCGCTACACCGGCAGCCGTTGCGTCTATGTGAGCGAAAATGACCTTCACTCTTCTAGCTTCCTCCACCTTTCGGTTCCCCCTTTCTCATTATGCTACAGCATATCGCGGGAGACAAAGAGAAATATTCCCCTTCCCGCGTGGTAGTTTAATATCTATGATTACTTTTCACTTCGCTTAGCGTAGTTCAGACAAAGTAAGCAGTGCCGTAGTCTTCCTTCCCTCATATTAGCTTAAAGAGTCTAACATTGTTCCCAAAATAACCGACTAAAGGAACTATTCGATATGTAAGGAAATAAAGCAGACAAATATAGCCCCCTTTGTTAGCATTATCAGCGTTATTCTTCTATATTTTTACTAGCCTGTATTGAAGTGAGCATTTCTGATGTCTTGTGAATGCCACTAATCACCGTATACAAGAGACTGTGCGTGAAGCAAGAACAGAATACTTATTATAATTTCATGTTCTAAATCCCCACCTCCCAGCTGAAGCATATTCGTAATGGAAAAGTCCCCCATTAAGAAATTAATGCCCTGCCCGTCTCGCTACAGCGCGAGGAGGCGTCGGCTTAGAAGAAGAAAGAGCGGAAGAGATAAGCAACAGAGAAGTTGAGGCCTTGGCGACACTTGATGTTGCTAAAGCCTAAGACAGCGTTGAACACACGGCCCTTATTAACAATCTTGCTCAGCTACATCCACCACACTACATCTATGCTTGGATTTGTAAATTTTTAAAAGATATATTTTTCTTCTGTACAGACGGATCTTTCTGTTCTAATACCTATATTCAATCAAGAGGTGTGCCGCAAGGATCTGTTTTGTCTCCACTGCTTTTCAACATATTGGTTCGGGACGTACCCACTCATCCAAACATTGCAGTTTATGTATTCGCAGATGATATAGCTTTTTTCGTATCAGCAAAGGATATTCATGCACTATACGAGTGTTTGCAGGCATACCTGAATGCTATTGATGTCTGGTTGAACCAAATTAATTTATCACTTAATGTCAGCAAATGTGGCATGCTGATATTTCCGCCCGACACTCCTTTGTACATCTCGCTGGTATACCGCTCCACTCCAATTCCGCAGGTGGAGTCGGTTAAATACCTAGGCGTTACTTATGATCAAAGCTTGGACTGACGACACCATATTAAGAATAATGTTATTAAACGGGAAACGTGCTCTGGGCCGGTCGACACACTTTGGCAATAAAAAGTTTGGCATGCGTCGTGACACGTTACTGTTGATCTATAACACCTGGACTCCATGTACGCGAAAACTCACGCGAACGCGAAGGCGACGGCGGCGGCGATGGCTGGCGTTCGCTCCGTCGCTTGTGGGCAACCTCCATGCAAGCGAAGGCGGCAGGCGACGCGAACCCGCGACGTGCGCAGCGGACTCCGTGCTTTGCGCACTCAAGCTTAGAAACACGCCCGTAAACTGTTCAGTACCTTAAAATTTTGTGAGTGTGCCTCACAGTCAGGGCCAAAGGAATATTTCCTCTGCGGCAGCGGTGTAGCGGCAGTCGAGATAGCCAACGTCGTGCTTGCGGAGACGTAGTCACATCACGGGTTCACGGGGGAGGTGTGCTTTCGTTCGGTGCCTGTGCACTCCGGATTAGTAAAAACACTCCCATAAACTGTCACCGCAGTTTGATTGTAAATGAGCAAACTATAATTTACCAGTGAGAATTCACGCCGCGAGTGTTTCTGCACAGTTGGAGCGCAGCGGCACGGTGGATCGAGCGCCGGTACGCGCGGCTCGACACGCATCTCTCCCTGCAGTACGCCCGCGTGCGTAGCCCGCTCCAAATGCTGTTAGCCCTCCGCACCCAACAAGTAGATTGTTTTAATTATTTAAATCATGCGGGTCTGCCTCTCAGCTACAAAACCAAATATTTTATCGACGGTGGCGATGACCAAGATGACGGGCGGGTTTCGTGAGATGTGCCCGTGAGAAACCGTAGACAAACTGGAAACGGCTTTGGGAGGCTCTGGTTGGCCAGTCGCGTGGGGGACTTCCGGGCGACGAGCGAATTTTTCTGTGGGTGCAGATCCGAGCGACACGGCAAGCGAGACACATTTTGCTTTGCGCGACGGCGTCGCTCGTCGCTTGCCGCAGTCGCCTTCGCGTTCGCGTGAGTTTTCGCGTACATGGAGTCCAGGCTTAAGGCTTATATGAGACCGATTCTGGAATTTTGTTGTGTCTTGTTCTCTGGTAGCGCAAACTACAAGCTGCAGCCATTAGCTTTACTGGAAAGGCGTGCCCTACAGCTATGCCTCGGGCTCCCAAAATCAGCTTCAGACGCTGTCCTTTATCTGGAAGCCCGTATCCCCGATCTCTTTTCTCGCTTCCAACTTCTAACAGTGGGTACTTTCATCAGGTCCTTTCATCATGTCCATTGACCCGGCTCCCGGCGTTCGCAGCCCCATTTTTCTATCCCAGCCAGACCTGTTTTTCTCTAATCATTGGCCACGCTATCAGCTTCCGCAAGTTAGGTTCACGCAGAATCTGTTAGCCCCGCTTCAGGTTAATCTGATCTCATTGCAACAAGTTGCAAATACGCAGGCTGACGCCGTCTTCTATTATGACCATATTTTCCCGTCCCATGCGAAACATATGCCCGCAAATATTCTAAATGGTCTCCTTTCTGAACACCGACAGAATTTTCCTCTTCATACTGTTATCTCTACTGATGCCTCCGGCAGCTGTGCGAAGGCGGCGGTTGGGATATATTAGCAGGAGCTGGCTCGGAGCAGTTCCGTTCGTATCCCAAATTATACTCCTATATTATTCGCCGAGTTTCTGGCCATTGGTTTGGCTCTTCTCAAACATCCTAGGCATGTAGCACAGATTTTTATTCTTGCAGACTGCCTTTCAGTTCTAGTCTCTCTGCGAAATTCGGGAAAATCTTGACTGAATCGCTCGCTTAGGTTTTTTGTACCGCCCGCAGTGCGTGAGATCCGCTTTGTCTGGGTACCTGGCCATTCGGGCGTCCATTTTAACCACGTGGCTTATTTATTGGCAAGGTCAGCTCTCAGCGCTCCTGTAATCTATCCTGTCCCTCACCTCATTCTGTTAGAAACTACACGTTTCCAGCGCTTCCAACATATTTCAGCCAATCTGAGTGATCCATTGCTCAATAACGTAGATTTTAGCCACTTAAAGATCCCACGGAATAATCAGTGGTGTAAATCTAGGCTTTGCGAGGTGACAATGACGCTTCTGCGATGCAGAATCCCTCACTTAAATTTGTACTTATGGAGATGTGGGTTCGCTGCAACAAACATTTGTGTATCATGTGGGCAAGTTGAAACAATAGATCATTTTCTCCTCTCTTGCCGGCAGTTCACAGTTCAGAGAAAACAGTGTTTGGAGGTCCCTCTTTCGAGGTTAGGACTCCCATTGTCTCTTCCAGTTATTCTTTCGTTCGGTGGGAGCGCAAAGGGATTCCCGTTAAGCAGTGTCTGCGGCTACCTTCATGATTACACAAGGGCAATTGATCCATGACCTTCTTAGCTGTATACAAAATTTTGTCGAATGCCCAAAAATGCTCGATTCTATTCCTGGTAATTCATATTTCTGTAATTCATTTGACTTTTTCATTTTTTATTTTGATTTAGTCTTCTCACGGCTATTTTTCCACGCGCCAATTCCTCATTGGGATTATCTACCCAACCTTGGCCAATCCCCTGCGTGGGCATGTGCCATGCTTACTGAGAAGAAGAAGAAGAAAATGAAGAAGAAGAAGAAGAAGAAGAAGAAGAAGAAGAAGAAGAAGAAGAAGAAGAAGAAGAAGAAGAAGAAGAAGAAGAAGAAGAAGAAGAAGAAGAAGAAGAAGAAGAAAAGCTGGCCATGGCGAACCAAGCGGCGACACCGGAACCTACCAGCTCGCCCTACCAAACTCTGCGCACCGTAGTCCTCCCGGGACTCGGCAGCGTTCTGACGACCAAGAACTCCAGGCGGCGACTCGTGTTCCTGAGCTGGGTGCTTGTGATCTCAGCCGCGGTCTTCGTAGCCATCGCATCACTGGCCGTCTTTTTAAGCAAACGCTGGAGCCCACAACGCGGTTCCGTCGAGGCTGAGGGTAATTCCTCCTGTTCCCAGATGACGCTGAGGATGTAGCTCGATTCGTGAACGCCACCATAAATCCTTGCCGGAATTTCTTCGCTCACGTGTGCTCCGACGTCATCAAGCACAGCCTCTAGAGGCACCTCGAGAGACGGGAAGAACTTGCGAAGATCATGGTCACAGGGTTCTTGCCGAAGGCATTGAAGAAAGTCGAAGCCGCAATGTTCATCATCGCTTACTACCAGTCGTGTCTGAAGGCCATACCAAACCGCGATATTTTCCTCTACTCCATAGCCACTAAGCTGGCTGCGAACAACAGGGATCTTCTTAGGAGACCTAACACCACAAACGCCTTAATTTACGCCGCAACAGCATCTGTGAAGTACAAGCTTCCGTCAATCCTTGGCATCATTTACTACCCATTGATACCTCGTATTTTCATTAGGGTAAAAGATCGATGCTGCAATGACACATTGTCTTCGCATCTTATGCCAGATAGTCTTAATGCTTTGAAGAATGAGTTTGATGCCAAGATAACTCTGGAAGAACTTTCAGAAATGCACGCAAAAATATGTAGAAAACTTCGCAATCTTAGCGACGCGGAAGCACAATACTCTACTCCACAAGAACGCGACGTCTTCGATCACGATGTCTGTGATATAAAAGACTTGCGAGCCGCTCTTGTTGCGATCGGGTTCTCTTCTGGAAAAGAACTGGAAAGTAACGTTGCAGGCGGCAGAAAGATCCGGGTCATGCACGACTTGTTCTCCACGGACGATTACGGCGGCACAGACGTCGTCAAGGCTGCTTACTTACTCTGGCTCAGCGTTGCTAGTATCGCGGAACAGTTCTACGCTCCCTACAATGGTTCATGGCCACAGGTGTTTCAAATCTGCAACGACAGCGTGGAGACAATCAGTGAAATTTGGGATCTCTTTACGGCGGAAATTTTGACGATGCCACAGAAACACGAGCAGGCAATTGTGACATTCTCCGCTGGAAGGACGCTGTCTTCTGGGACTGTCGCCGCAGCTGGTTATTCGAGGGTGAAGACGCTACAAGGCTGGAGAGCTATTTTAATGAATTCGCTCTTCTGACTCCCACAGCGTCGAGTACAATGCCAGTTGCGCTTCCAAATCCAACGCTGGACTTCGCTGAAAACCTGTTGCGAGGCCGAGCGTTGAACTTTGAGGCCTTTAGGGCGCGTCTCTGGGGCCTGCAAGCTGCAAGAGTGTTTGACACCGATATCATTCGTGTCGTCGGTGGCCGATACTTCCTGCTGCCGGCCTTCTTCTACGATGCCATTCGTCCCAGCTCACCTTCCTCGCAGCTGGCCAACATGGCTGCCCTAGGCTGGCTTGTGGCGGAAAGCATGTGGTCTGTGGTACTCTACGGCATCCCGTGGAATTCCAAAACTGAAGCCAACCTCCAGAAGCTACGAGCTTGTTTCGTTAGGACCTACTTGGACAGTGATAGGAATCCCAAGTTGACGAACGCCACTGTGGCCACGTCTCTTGCCTTGACCTCGCTTCTTAGTGCTTTTCACCGTCCCGATTCGAACGTTACTCGAATGGCGTTCAACGCACTTGAGATGTCACACGGGCAGCTTTTCTACACTCTGGCTACCTATCTGCGTTGCCCGGCAGTAGAGTATCCAGAAATTGTGGGTTATGTTAACGTGCCACTGATGTACGCTGATGATTTCGCAAACGTGTTCGATTGCTCACTGGAGTCACCCATGACAAAGCCTGAACTTTGTTCTATTCGTGCTAAATTAACGTAATCAAGGACGTATTCACGTGAGCACTTTTTGTATTTTGCTGAAGTCATGTCTGCTAACATGAGGAGTGAAGACCGTGAGACCTCTTCTCCCGCTATTTTATTCTAAATTTTTTCAGGTGAATTGAGAATTTGATGCGTTCTCCTGTTTCCTGATTTGTTATTATACTAGCCTACCCAGAGGAGAACTTCTCTGAGGTCGGCCATAATGAACTACGTCTTTACTTTTGTGTCTTGAGTCTGCTTCGCCTGAGGAATGT
Organism: Amblyomma americanum; assembly: GCF_052857255.1. NCBI lineage: Eukaryota > Metazoa > Arthropoda > Arachnida > Ixodida > Ixodidae > Amblyomma > Amblyomma americanum. The sequence goes on along the minus strand of NC_135506.1, from coordinate 70,291,082 downwards.
GACATGAGATCTGAATCTTTAAAACTCTACCGGAGGACAATACTCCGTACGTTTGAGCACATTATCAGTACTTCATTTGAATAGAGATGTTTCCAAACAAGTGGCACATAACAAAACTTGTCTTTCTGATGAAATAAACCTTTAAATGTTTTCAAAGATATAATACTCGGTTCATTACAATAACGTAAAAATTATTTGTAAGGATTGCCAGCAGTCGTACAGAGGAAAAAAATCTTCTCGCAAAAGAATTTGAGGCACACGGGCCCCCTGGGGTCTGCACTATCCCAGTCTGTGTATATGCTCTTGTGATGTTGGGCAATGACGTATATGGCCAGGCTGGCGGCGGCATTCTGCCTGGCCAGTTCCGCGGACAGCAGTGAGGTCTCCCAGTCTACGCCGGGCAGGACAGGAGAATGCGGGTACTGGTGACCTTGGGGTGGGAGCACAATATCCTTACGGTGTATGCAGCGTTCGCGTGTGGAGGCGACGCCTGACTGACTGTACTTTGGTAAGGAGGGATGGTCGGGGCGGTGGGTAGAATGAGGCGCCCAGCGGCAGAGTTTGTGGTGAAATCAGCAATGGAGCGCATACGTTCCTTCGAGAAATCCCTCGCGAGGTCCGCCAGTGCCCAGTTTCTAGACTTTCAGGCTAAGGAGTAGGCAGACTGGTTACCCCGTTTTCCCGAGAGCGCAGGCACATAAATGAGCACAGCGCGTAGGGGAAGGGGAGGGGGGGGGGCATGTGCAATACGCATTGTGCCGGCGGCAGAATCCAGCTCCGGCATAGATTAAAATGGCGGTGTTTGAGTCAGAAACGATGTAACTGGCATCTGTGCATGACAGAGCAGTTACTATTCGCAATGTCCGTAGACCGTATCGCCACTTGGCGATGAGAGCGAGAAATGCTAGGAAGAGGGTACTGCGGGCGATCGAACGGCAGCATAAGCGCATTTCTCGCTTGGTCAGAGGCGCATACGCGTTCATTCTGTGTACATGGGCGTCCACGTGTCCATTTTGTTGGGAGTGGTACTTCTTCCCAGTTTCGATTATAAAGGTTCGTTACTTCCTGGAATCATTTATAGTGTAGATTTCTGATGACCGCTGGCGTAATCTGGTCTTCGCCCGGCGCAGAGTTCCTGAGCTTTTGAAGTATTGTCGGCACTTATGTTGTCGGTAGAGCAGCGTCTAATCGATCATTTAGTTCTCCTGCATAGTGCGGAGGGGTTGAGGTCGTCGTGTGCTGGCGCGCATATGCTTTACTGTAGCTATTAGGGTATCTGCGTCCCGTCTGTGTTGATGTGTTGTCCGGCTGTTATGATGCATGTGTATGTCTTGCTCTGCGGGGGGAAATGCTACTGTATGGCCTCCTCGTGCCACCCCCCCCCCCCACCCACCGCCACCATATACGGGCCGGTTTACTTTCGGCTACTAGGCTGTGTTCCAGTGTGACGCCAGCGGTGGGGATGGGCTGGCCGGGGCAGATCCTCTCGGGATGCGAAACCCCATGGAAGTGGCAGTGCCTCCCAGGCGACTGTGAGGGCCAGTCGCGCTCGTATTGTCCGATGCCTGAGCGGAGGCAGGCTTTGGGACACACCCAGGCTGGACCCACGAAATGCGGCACGGAAAGCACGTGTCAAAGTTCAAAACGTTTTCATATACATGCTACTCGCCTCCACACGCGGGGGCATGCACGTCTGGCGACCGACGGGCCGGTTTCTGGCTACGGAGAGGCCAGGTCCGCGCGGGGGCTTACAGCAGCCTGGCTCCTCGGAAGCGATGTCCTCGGGGAGGCAGCCTCTCGGCTGACCGCGGGGCAATTGGGGCCACTGCGGGATGCCGAAGTAGGAGAGCCTAGGACGGCCAGTGCAAAAACCGCCGATGTTGTGGAGCACCGGCGGAGCAGGCCCAGGTCATCACAACCTAAGCCACGTTCTCGGTTTGTGGCCCGGTCAGCCCAGTCTTGAACACTCCCTCCTCAGTAGGCGTGGAGCAAGCTAGGGAGAAAATAAGTACATGGTTGGTTGGTTGGAAGCACAGGTGGATCCCCCCGGAGGTGTTAGGTCATAACGCCGAGGGCAGGAGGGCCGATAGGCTGACGACCTAACCTTCTACTGGCCGGATCCCGCCACATATCCTTCCGGTGTCTGAAACGCAAAAAGCACTCGACGGTTAGTAGCTGTTACGTCCGAAACAAACCCTTAAAGTCGCGTAGAGGCTCGACGTAGCTGACCCCGAGTTAGGTTTACCCGTCTCCGGGGGTCGGGGCCCGTTACGTTTGTGGGTGGTTGGGCATCCAGTGAGTGGGGCCACACCATTGCCCTATCTTAACGCTACGTCTCAGAAGAGATAAGAGGATTCTCCCTGGGCCAGCTCCCCGGCTGTGGTTCACTATGTAGCTTTTTACCCTCCCCCAATTATTTCCCATTTTCCCCACTTACTGGTGGTACAATTATATCATTGTCTTCGGGCCTCCTCATTTATCTTCAGATTGAGTTAAGCCAGTTGTACGCTAGTGATGCAGGCAGGGGCTTATTATTTTTCAATCTTTTTAGGTTGTTTCAACCTAACGGATGTTTGTCTTGTTCTGGGTGGGGTCTAGAAGGTGGTGCAGTAAATAGTATGCACGACTTGTGGCGAGGTTCCCACTTAGCCCTTCACATATTCGAATTCAGTTCCGCTGGCAAAGTTGGTATCCATGTTCTTCGATTTGCTTTGGCTTGATTTATGATGTTTAACGTCTCAAAACGACTCAGGCTATGAGGGACACCGTAGTGGAGCGCTCAAGATAATTTCGGCCACCTGGAGATCTTTAACGTGCACTGATATCGTATAGTACACAGGCCTGTATAATTTCGTCTGCATCGAAATGCGACCGCTACTGTCGGGATCCAACCCGCGTCTTACGGGCCACCAGCCGAGTGCCATTACCATCGATTAACCGCAACGGCATTTTTATAATAAAAGAAGCCATGGAAGAGAGGGGGGGGGGGCAGCTTTTGACAGTCTGACATGCATGAAGTTTTTTTTTTGCTGAAGAAGAAAAAACTCGTCTTTGTTGGTTTTATGAGGTTTAGAGTCCTGAAGCCATAGTGGAGGGATCCGAATAATTTCGATCACCTGCGGTTCTATAACATGCACTGCTGTTGCACAATGCATGTGCCTTATCATTTCAGCTGCATCAAATTCAACCAGTGTGGCTGAGAACGAACCGCGTCTTTTTAGTCAGCAGCTGAGCACTGTAACCACCGAGCCACCGCAGCGGCTCGTTCTTTATATTGCGTGGCCAGATAACAAATCTGTTAATATTTGCGTTGGTGCGTCTTTGTGGCATATCGTTTAGTTAACCAGAGGTGGGCATCACGCAGGCGCACCATTCTGGCATCTGGCATCAGCACCTCTTCCTGTCTATCATAGCTCTGCGTATTAGTCATCTTGTCCTGAAAGAGTTGCCTCACCCATGGCCTTAATTCTGACAAGGGTTGTTGAGACTCAAGAAACCGGAGGGCCGGGACCACAGGTTTAGTAGGAACCAGAGTCAGGCAAAGCGGTCGCGACGCAGCCCGGGATAGATTATGATGATGATGGCAATGATGACAATGTGTGACCTCAGTCTTAATGGCACATACCCACGGCGGGGGATTGGCCAGAGTGCATTGCGGATAGAAACGCACTCATGGGTAAGGAGTTGGAGCAATTGAATAATTTTGTGTCCAAGACTGAAATTTGGATAAAGAATGGAGGGGAAAACGGAAATGATAAAGCCGTGAATTCTCATTCTAGGAGAGGTATATATCTGACACATTTGTACAGTCTTTAATATAATTCCACACTGGTTTGCAGGCATATACCTTGGCGCTTGCCCCGAAGGAGAGGAGAATCAGAATAGACAGAGGAAGCCCTAGTCGAGCGAGGGGAATCTCCAAGTAAGTTCTACGGAGAGAAGCGAATCGCAGGCAAAAGAGGAAAAAGTGGTCTATGAGCAAAATTTCGCCACAAGACTCACAGAAGTTGGTCAAGTATAGCCCCTATCTACGTAAATAAAGATTTAGGCACGCTATTCTGCCACACAAGAGGGTCATGGACACCTCACATTGCCTTGCACTGCACATCCGCACACTCCAATGAAATGCCAGGTGTTGAAAATCTGCTGCAGAAAGAAGCGGGTTAAATGGCTCACGTAGTGGAGACGCTGGAATCGTTGAAAGCGTGCTGCATTCAAGAACACAGTATTTCATAAGAACGGCAAAATATGCCCAGCAAGGAAGAGCTTTGATAAAAAAACCAGCCTTCTCATTAGAAGCACTGCCACAGTTCCCTAAGACCCAGTGAAGGCGTACTTCTGTAATATGTGGTGGATTAAAGAGTGAAGGGAACGGCTCAAAGGAGCATCCCCAGATTTTTTCCAGCGGTGCAAGACGGAAAGGCTGTCTGAAAGTATAATAACCTGAGAGATAATAACCTGAGAGAATCCCCATTAAGGCCAACTTAATAGCCCGAAACTCAGAGACAAAAATAGGGCAAAAATAGGGGTATAGTCAGATGCCCGAAATGAATAACTCCAATCAAGATCCTTTGAATAAATGCCAATGGCTGCCTTTTCATTTTGCTCGGGGGCGTGAGTAGAAATGGCAATATGGCTAGGAAAATTAACTATATACTCCTCAATGAACCCTTTTAATACATTGGAAGGCGGATTCTTAGCATTACAGGGAAAGTGTCGTCAAAGGAGACTAATGTTTCAGCCCGCCGGTGGTTAACCGGTAATAAAGCATTTATCGATACAGAAATTGTTGACAGGAGAGAATTAGTGAACACAACCTGAGGAAGTTCATGCCTAGGCCAGAAAATACCAAAGAAGAGAGTTGGGTTCGTTGTAAATATGAGGTTAGCCAATCCAGGAACAGGCTCCAAAGACCTTAAAAACGTCTGCAGAGTAAGAAGCTGAAACCGCGAATTTCGATCAGGTATCCATGCTTCCAAGTGCAGTGCAGCATTAGTAACTGATTTAGGCAGACCTAAGGCAAAGCGCAGAGCACTTCGCTTCATAACAAACGTGTTATTTTCACAGACCCTCTTCCTCTTTTCCGTCGATTTGCAGCGAACAGGAAGCAGGAAGTGGAGGGAGCCGGCATGACTCATATGACACTGCTACCCTCCCTCAAGGCGCGTCGCCTCGATGCGCAGAAAGGCACAACGAAAACACCCTAGCGTGTGCTGAGTGCCAAGAGTTAGAAGACGTGCTCCTAGCAGACAGAGTACGCGTGGAGGCGAACCACGTGAACGACTTCTGAGTGGTGAGGCAGTCGCCCAGATTGTTGCGCAACAACGGGCAGAACCTCGAAATTCAAATCGCCTGCGCGGAGAACCACTTCGTACTGTCCAAAGCAAAGTTTCAAAATCTGCTCTTCAAGACTGCGGCGTCGAACTGGATTTCACACGAAAACTCGATCACCAGGGTGTAAATGAACGTGAAGTTGGCCTAGGTTGTAACGGCGTGCATCAGTGCGGTGGCGTTCAGCTGTCGAACTTCTTCAAACGCTGTGCGACGGGTGAGCATCGGCTGGTGGGGCAGCACAGCGTCGAGCATGGTGGTCACTTTCCGGCCATGCACCAGGAGAAACTGTGCAAATCCGGTGGTTTGCTGAATCACTGTGTTGTACGCAAAAGTAACGTATGGTTGCACTTCATCCCAGGGTTTGGCCTCGATAGCCACATATATAGAGAGCATGTCAGCCTAAATCTTGTCAAGGCACTCGGAGAAACCGTTTCTTGGCGGGTGGTACACGATAGTTTTGAAGGTACACGGTGTGGCTTAAGTCCAGAATCTCTAACATGAATTGGGACATGAATGCGGCAGCACGATTAGTGATAAGAATATCTGGGGCACCGCGTCGGGAGAACGATTCAGTCCACGAAGAGCTTCGCCATATCCGCAGCTGCTGAAGGGAAAGATCGCAGTTAGGCATAGAGCGTGAGGTATTCCGTCGCAACAGCGATCGATCGGGTCCTTAACAACGACGTAGGCAAAAGTCCGAGTAGATGCATACCGATTAGCTGGAACGGAGGGCACGGTGCCATAATGGCGTGGAGAATTATCGCAGGCTTCACGGGTGGAGTCTTCCGCCTTTACGTTGGCGGCAGGTACTCGTGTAAAGACGAACGGTCTTACAGCAGATAAATATTTGATTTCTCAGGTAGAAACTTTGCCTATTCTAGATCTTCTTGATAAGCGTATACACTAGAGTCTGGCACCCATGGATGAGAGCCACCCGTAAATAAGCACAGGCTACGCTCAGTCTCCATCGCCGAATAGCAGTGCGCTCTGGCGGCGTTTGTGCTCATAAGTCCCAGCAGCCTTTGCGCTTTACCCGGGTAGTATACCAGGCAGAACTTCATCGTCTAACCCTAAGACAGAAGGACCCTCATGAAGCAATCAATTAAGGTGCCATACCGCCTAACATATGTTGCCCGTCGTGGACAAAAACTGTGCTTAATGAGAGTGCTCAACGCATTTCTGATGTCTTGAGGTTGCCGCTAATCACCATACATAACAGACTGTGCGTGAAGCAAGAACAGAATACTTATTATAACGTCATGTTCTAAATCCCCACCTCCCCGCTTAAGCATATTCGTAATGGGAAAGACCCCCATCAAGAAAGAAATGCCCCGCCCGTCTTGCTACAGCGCGAGGAGGCGTCGGCTTAGAAGAAGAAAGAGCGGAAGACAAAAGCTGTCATGTCGAACCAAGCAGTGATACCGGAACCTACCACCTCTCTCTACCAGACTCTGCGCACCGTAGTCCTCTCGGGACTCAGCAGCATTCTGACGACCAAGAACTCCAGTCAGCGACTGCTGTTTTTGAGCGGCGTGCTTGTGATCTCAGCCGTACTCTTCGTAGCCATCGCATCACTCGCCGTCTTCTTCAGCAAACGCTGGAGCACACAACGCGGTTTCGTCGACGCTGAGGGTAATTCCTTCTGTTGCCCAGAGGACGCTGAGGATGTAGCTCGATTCGTGAACGCCACCATAAATCCTTGCCGGAATTTCTTCGCTCACGTGTGCACTGACGTCATCAAGCACGGCCTCTGGAGGCACCTCGAGAGACGGGAAGAACTTGCGAAGATCATGGTCACAGGGTTCTTGCCCAAGGCACTGCAGAAAGTCAATGCCACGGGGTTCATCATTGCTTACTACCAGTCATGCCTGAAGGCCATACCAAACCGCGATATTTTCCTTTACTCCATAGCCACTAAGCTGGCGACGAACCACAGGGATCTTCTTATGAGACCTAACACCACAAGCGCTTTAATATACGCCGCAACAGCATCTGTGAAGTACAGGCTTCCTTCAATCCTTGACATCATTTACTACCCTTTGATACCTCGTATTTTCATGAAGGCAGAAGATCGATGCCGCACTGACACCTTCTCTTGGCATCTTGCATCATTTTGTTTGAAAGCTTTGAAGGATAAGTTTGACGCCAAGATAACTCTGGAAGAACTATCAGGAATGCACGCAAAAATATGCAAAAAATTTGGGACTCTTAGCTACACGGAGACACAATACTCGGCCGCACGAGAAAGCGACGCCTTCGATCGCGATGTCTGGGATTTAAAAGACTTGAGAGCCGCTCTTGTTGCGATCGGCTTCTCTGCTGGAAAAGAACTGGAAATTAACGTTGCAGGCGGCAGAAAGATCCGGGTCATGCACGACTTGTTCTCCACAGGCGAATACGGCGGCACAGACGTCGTCAAGGCTGCTTACTTACTCTGGCTCAGCGTTGTTAGCATCGCGGAACAGTTCTACACTTTCTACGATGGTTCTTGGCCACAGGTGTTTCAAATCTGCAACGACAGCGTGGAGACAATCAGCGAAATTTGGGATCTCTTTACGGCGGAAATTCTGACGACGCCACAGAAAGACGAGCAGGCAATTGTGACATTCGCCGCTGTGAAAAAAGCTGTCTTCTGGGACTGTCGCCGCAGCTGGCTATTCGAGGGTGAAGACACTGCGAGGCTGGAGAGCCATTTTAAGGAACTCGCTCTTCTGACTCCCACAGCGTCGAGTACAATGCCAGTTGCGCTTCCAAAGCCAACGCCCGACTTCGCTGAAAACCTGCTGCGAGGCCGAGCGTTTAACTTTGAGGCCTTTAGGGCGCGTCTCTGGGGCCTGCACGCTGCACAAGTGTTTGACACCGGTATCATTCCTGTCGTCGGTGGCCGATACTTCCTGCTGCCGGCCTTCTTCTACGATGTCATTCGTCCCACCTCACCTTCCTCGCAGCTGGCCAACATGGCTGCCCTAGGCTGGCTCGTGGCGGAAAGCATGTGGTCTGTGGTACTCTACGGCATCCCGTGGAACTCCAAAACTGAAGCCAATCTCCAGAAGCTAAGAGCTTGTTTCGTTAGGACCTACTTTGAGAGTGATAGGGATCCCACGTTGACGAACGTCACGATGGCCGCCTCCCTTGGCTTGTCCTCACTTCTGAGTGCTTTTCACCGTCCCGATTGGAACGTTACTCGAATGGCGTTCAGCGCACTTGAGATGTCACACGGGCATCTTTTTTACTCTCTGGCAACCTACCTGCGTTGCCCGACAGCAGAGTATCCAGAATTTGTGAGCTATGTAAACGTGCCACTGATGTACGTTAATGATTTTGCAAACGTGTTTCATTGTTCACCGGAGTCAACCATGGCAAAGCCTGAGCTTTGCTCTATTCGTGCAAAGTTAACGTAATGATGGATACGTATTTCTATGTGCGCTTTTGCGGTACTGTGGTTAAGTTATGTTTGCGGACTTAACGCGCGAAGCCTGTGAGACCTATTGCGCTCTTTTAATTTGACGTTGTTCAGCTCATTTGTTAACTTGATGCGTTCTTTTTTCATCTTGGTCCAGTGGTTATTGCGTGTTTGGTTGTCATATAAATAATCTGCTCATCTCCTTCCTGGTGTGGCATGTATTAGGACAAGAAGAGAAGACATGGAGATATTGTAGGTCTCTATTACTGGCACCAAGCAGCACGCTTTGCCTTTACTTATAATTTTAACTTATAACTAAAGAGCTTGAATCATTAAAGAATCTGATGCAACCTTGAAGGCTTAGCGGAAGGCATGGCGTACAACGTTTTCGCGGGCGAAAAAATGTTACTTTTAATCTGCCCCTCCCGGAGGACGACTACACTTAGGTCGGACAATCTGATGTACTCTTTATACTTTAATTTCTGGAGTATGCGTCACCTGGATTAGGTGGCGTCAGAGCTGGTATGTTGAAAACTCTTGTGCAGGACTACTGCAGACATTTGTGCCCATTTTCGACATTGCCCTGGCGTAGAAATGTTTCCAAATGAATCACACAACAAAACGCCTTGCTAGTGAAAGAACCCCGCAAAAGTTGTCACACATTGTTCGTTTCATGACTGCAACATCATAATTATTGGGAAAGCACTGCATGCAGCCACCTCACGAATGATGTTAGGGCAGGGAATGTCTTATTTGATGGACGTACTGGCTTCCGGCTGGTTTTGGTCTAATTTTTCTCTCCCAACAGAGTAGAGTTACAGTTGCTGAGCCACAGAAAAAATCGTAAGCACTGGCCATACGGATTCGTAGTGTTCTTTTCAAACTAGGCGAAGTAACTCACCTTTTTTCTGCATTTGCTGGGATACTGAAGACTGAGGTAATTCTAGACACGTATCGTTTTCTTTCTACATGGAAATATAGTCTGTGCAATCTCCAAAAAGATTGGTCCGATCACTGGTGCTATTTAAATATCGGCTCATGATATACCACTTATTTTTAATTTTTTTATTCATAGTACCTGTAAGGGCCCTCGTGCGAGGGTGTTACATAGGGGGGGGGGGGATACAAGCATAAGAATATGGCACAGGCCCTCGAAATAAAACAAATGATGCATGTAATGACGAAGTACGAAATAAAGCTAGTATAGTACACAAACAAGACAACGCAAAAGAAAATACTCAGGAATACTGTAATGCACATAATACAACAAAAAATACAAAATATGTAAGTCCATGGTTTGCTTTAACGAATGCTCACAGGATTGTAAGTTAGCCCCAGTAGCTATGTGTGATGGCAGGTTATTCCAGTCTATTATGGTGCGAGAAATGAATGATTTCGCGTAAAGCGATAATAATAATAATAATAATAATAATAATAATAATAATAATAATAATAATAATAATAATAATAATAATAATAATAATAATAATAATAATAATAATAATAATAATATTAATAATAATAGCTTTATTTCCATCAAAAGGATGGAGGGGCCGTGGGTAAAAGCTGCTGAACAGCTTGACTAGAGCCCACGGTCCCCTCTACAAGGCAGTACAGGAGCATACATGAAACATACAGGAATGAACGGCACGTTATGCGTTTTATTTTGTTTTCGTTGTCACGGCGAGGAAAGACTGCAGGGGGTGGCAAAAACAAGTAATCATGGAGGGTGAGATTATGGTATGATTTGTGAAGTAAGGTTAGGCAAGCGAAATGGCGTCGACATGATAGTGGTTCCAATTCGGCGCGTTGTTTTAATGCTGGGACACTGGTGAAGCGTGAATCACCTGAAATTGTGGAGCGAAAAGCACGGTTTTGCAGGGATTCAATGTTGTTTATGACGTACGATTGTTGAGGATTCCATATGGCAGAAGCGTACTCAAGTATCGGGTGGATTAGTGCGATAGTTTTCTTTAAGTTCGCGGTTTGTTCGGGATTTCAGGGTCTGCGTGTACGCTCAAGACGCTACATTTTTTTGGGTGCTAGAGACGTTTAGGCGCAATGCCAAATTTTTAAGTGCACTTCAATGGTCTTGAAGTGTACCTGATCAGCATAAATTAAGTCCTAAACGTGACCAAACTGTCGTTGCTGTTTTTCTTGGTCCACCGTCTTTTACGCCTAAATAACATACCCCCCTTAACCAATCCGACTGTTGCGTCGGGTGTCGATAACCTACGAGGGTGTGATATAAGAGCTCAACTAGGATAGGTGGCCTCATATCAGGAGTATCATGTCCAAAATATTGGGATAAAAATTTTGAATATTGTAAAATTGTAAAGAACTGTTATGGAAATATTGTAGGTAGTGGCCCATGCTTAACATGTGTACCACATTATTTTTTGTTTTTCCAGCGCTCGCATCGAACAGTTAAGACTGCCACAGAAAACGAACGGGGAACGCTTTTGACGATATCATAAACGATAATAACGGGAGATGTTCGGATATATTGATTTGTATTGTGACATATCTTACAGTATATGAAAAAAAAATTTCCTTCGTAAACTCTGTCCCGCTCAAGAACGCTTTTGTCCGGAATTGTCTGGTATAACACCCTTTAAGAGTATTACGATGATTAGCAACAGAAAATAAAGGATGTGTGCGCACTGACAGGCTAGATAGCTGAGACACGTATTAGAAATTAGTTGTTTTCTTCGACCGTGTTCTAAAGAACGGGGTCGGATGCCCTAACAGAGGTTAAGGAACATTACACAAAGGCAAAAATGAGATGTTCGCGCAAATATACAACCAGGCCAATGTAATTACCAATATGAATAACATGGTTAAAGCAGGTGAAAAACTTTGCACAGCTCTCCACAGGAGCGAAAAAATCGGAATGGTAAGGTCAAGCCAGTGGTGTGGAGACGTCCAAAGGCGGTAGGTGGGGATCAGGTTACTGCAGGTATGGTGACGGACGATGGGGAGATTGTACAAGAAGGACATTCCACACAGTATACCCAGCTTCTTTTGAACTCGAACCTGGTCGAAATTTAGAATGCGTGCTGACATTATCACAATCGGCGAGAAAGGGGACAACAAGCACATAAAAATTATAGACCCATCAACTTACTTTCGGCTGCACACACGGTGTTTGTAGAGGTGATCGCTAAGTGTTTTCAAGTGACCATAGGCTTCAACCATCCAAAGGGCCAGATTGGCTTTCATGAAGGCTACAGGGCAATAGGCCGTATTTACACCATCGATCAGATGATAGCGATATGCGCAGAATGTAATACCCCCCCCCCCCCCCCCCCCCCCTATATAGCCTTCATATATTAAGAGGAAGCATTTGAATGAAGCCAAACCTAAGCAGTCATGTCGACATTACGGAAAAAGGGTACAGCAGAGGCACATTTGAAAGTACAGGAAAAGATTTACAGCGGCTGCACAGCCGTCATAGTGCCGCAGAGTTAAAGTGGTACAATTTTCATTACAAAGGAAATCAGGCAGAGAAACAAATCCCCCAGTACTATTCAGCGCGTATTCAGAAGACGTATTTAGAAATCTGATTGGTAAGAATAAGGATAAAAGCGGATAATACGTAATAGGTGATTCGTTGTTGCCATCGCCAGCATGATTCAGTACTAGGACGGGCAAAGCAGAACAGTGGTTCTGAAATTTAATATCTATAAGACTAAACTGGTGATGAACATTCTGGGAAACCAACAGCAGTTAACGACAGCCAAAGAAGCGCTCTAAGTGGTAAGCAAATATGGACCAAGTACTTAGGGCAGGTAGTGGATGCAGGTGAGGACCAAGAGGATAAGGATGGGGTGGCCTGAATTTGGCGATACTCTGAGGTGTTACAATCTGCGTTCACCTGCATTCCTCGAATAGAAACTATATGACAGCTGCATCTGATGACAGCTGCCTCTGAGGTGGTTGGCAGTTCCACTGCCGACTCAATTTATGGTTGGCTCAAGCTGCGACTTGCAGTTTCATGGTAGACTTTAATTCCGCTGATTCTAAAATGTCAGCCATGCACCTGTGTGGCAATTAAGGGGCCATAATCTGCGCAAGAAATCGCACCACATGGGTAAGGCAGTGCGTCGCTTTCCACAAACCTTCCATTAAGTGCGGCCTGAAACGGAGGGGCTGCTAAGCTATGTGCCTGCCTCTTCCTTTGCGCCGGTACTTGAGGTGCATGCTCCAAGCATGACGGCTATCTGCATACGCGTTTAGGAAGTCGTTACGCAACAGCAGGTGCAAATTGAGTTCGACTCCTCTCTCCTGCCCCTGCAGTACCCTCCTCCTCCTCCACTTTCCAGCTTACGCTTCCGCCTTTCTCTTTCACCGCCTCCCCCTTCGCCTTTTCTTCCTTACTCTTCCTTGGTAATCGCCGTACTATCATCCTTCTGACGTTTCTGACGTTTTTAAGCGTACGCGTATTAGCCGTACGTATTACTCTGACGCATATTTGTGTAGCCTTTGCGCACTCTTTCACTGCTAGCCCTGGACATATTTACTTCCAGGCTTTTAGCGCAGATTCGCCGCTTCTGCTTTCGGAAGAGCTCCTTGCCTTCAAGAAAGGGTGTAAGGCAGGGGAGGTGGTGGTGAAAAACTTTATAAAGTAGAGCAAGCCTTAATTGTTACATCCTAGTGATGGGATTGCTCTTGGATGCGTGTTGTGGCCTGAAGGTGATGCTTCTCAGCGACTTCCAAAGCCCAGTCCACTAGCTGCGGTTGGGCAGCCGGGTCAGAACTGGACACCGCAGCCTCCCATCGCTCGAGGTCTCTGAGTTGCCAATCGGCTGGTGGAAGGAGCTCAGAGCAAGAATAAAGAATGTGTGCAAGATCCGCTTTCGGAGCGCCGCAGAGGGTGCATACTGGCGTGAACAGTCCCGGGTGAACCAGGGCTAAGTGGGCAGGGAAGAGGAAGGTGCGGGATTGTAGCTGTCGCCACGTCACCTGCTGCAATTTAGTGACAGACTTGTGCGGAGGGGGATACGTTAGCCGTTGCTCACGGTAGTGTAGAGTGATCTCGTGATACGCGACCATTCGATCTCGAGCGTCTCCCCAGGTGTCGGCGGCTCCTGCTCGGCTGACGAAACCTCGAGCTAAAGAATGAGCCGCCTCGTTACCTGGGTGGCCGGCGTGGGACGGGACCCAGAGAAGCTGAATAGGTCGGGTAGGGGCGGGAGACCGGCTTAGAAGCCGGAAAGTGGGTTCGGAGATGCGGCCTTTCGCAAAGTTACGGACCGTGGTCTTTGAGTCGCTGAAAATGTGGGTTGCTGATGTAGTAGCGATGGCTAAGGCTACGGCTGCCTCCTCCGCTTCCGCAGGAGTGGAGGCAATGACAGTGCCTGCCGTAATAGGGGTGTACGAATTGGACACTACCGTCAGGGCAAAGGCGGAAGAGGAGGTGTAAGAGGCTGCGTCGACGTAGACGCTCTCCGGCTGTGCGCCATAGTGTTTGTGTAGGGCTGCAGCCCGAGCAGCACGACGAGCCGCGTGATGCTCGGGACGCATGTTCTTGGTGAGGGGGTGAATGGTGATGAGGTCCTGTGTGTGGTGTGGGAGGGAGAAGGTGTGGGTATAATAGCCAGGGGGGTGTAGGCCAATGGCATCAAGAATGTGACGGCCGGCTAGGGTGGAGGAGAGCCGATCAAGTTGGGCAGATCGATGGGCCTCGGTGAGCTCGGCGAGGGTGTTGTGTACGCCCATCTTAAGAAGGTGTTCATTCGATGTGTGCTGGGGGGGTTGAGGGCCGTCTTGTACACCTGACGGATGAGGCAGTTGACTTTGTTCTCCTCTACTCGGGAGAGGAAGAGATAGGGCAGGGAGTATACTACCCGGCTAAGGACGAAAGCCTGGATCAGGCGGCGGAGGTCGTGTTCCCGCATGCCTCGGTGTTAGCGATTCGTCTGATGAGGCGAACGGTTTGTTGAACGGTAGCAGTGAGCTTGGTGATTGTTGCAGTGTTCTTGCCATTGTTCTGGAGAACCATTCCCAGGATGCGAACTTTGTCTACTTCTGGTATGCGGGTGGCATCATTGGTGACATCGATGCGAGGTGAATGAGTTTTGTCCAGTCTTCTCCGAGGGGGGCGAAGGACAAGAAGTTCCGATTTTGTAGGAGAGCATGCAAGGCCGACCTGATGGGCATAGGAGGTCACCACATCTGCCCCCGCTTGTAGTGTCTCTTCAATGGTGCCGACATTACCCGTGGAGGTCCACAGGGTGATGTCGTCGGCATATAAAGAGTGCGAGAGGGCGGGAATGGCTGAAAGAGCCTTTGCCATGGGGATGAGAGTTATATTAAATAGAAGCGGGGAGAGTACCGATCTCTGAAGGGTACCTCGGCTACCGAGGGTGTAAACATGGGAGGAGAGTGAACCAAAAGTGATTTCAGCTGTGCGGTGGCGGAGGAAGGCTGAGATGTACTGATGGGTACGAGTGCCGACGTGTAGGGACGACAGGGCGTCCAAGATGGCCGAATGATGTACATTGTCGAATGCCTGTTTTAGATCCAGGGCCAGGACCTTGCGCGTGCGCCTCGTGTTTCGGGGGTGGAGGACGTCTTCTGAGAGCTGAAGCATGATATTGTCACAGGCCAGACGGAGAACAGTCATAGACGTAGAGGGGGACCGCAGAACGGCCGAGGTTTTTAATCGCCCAGAACAGAGCCAGCTCGAGCGCGCCTCACGCGAACGCGACCACTTCGTCCTCGTCACGGCTTAGCGCGCAGGTAGCTCGAGCCAGGTCCGTGGCATTAGTCCCCCGAAAAAGAAGAGCATCGTCCCGATTCGAGGGTATGTACAAAGCAGAAAACGAACACAGTTTAAAGTGGAGCGTCATCGCTCTCACGCGAGAAGTATGGCTTAAGTCGCATTACATGCACAATGTCAGTCCGTGGTTGCGGACGACCGGTAGCCACAGTTCCACGTGGAACAACCTCATAATCCACGTTTCCAACACGACGGAGCACCTCATAAGGTCCGAAATATCGGTGCAGCAGTTTTTCGGACAATCCCTTTTGGCGGACAGGGGTCCACATCCACACACGGTCACCGATGTTGTAGGTAGCCAACCTGTGGCGCCGGTTGTAACGTCTGGAGTCTGCGTCTTGTTGAGCTGTGATGTGCAAACGAGCAAGCTGGCGAGCTTGCTCGGCTTGTTCGACAAAGGAGCCCGCATCTGGTGTCAAGTCATCATCCACGCACGGGAGCATGGCATCCAGCATCATCCGCACTTCTCTGCCGTAGACTAGACGGAATGGTGTAAAGCGGGTTGTTTCTTGAGTCGCAGTGTTGTACGCGAATGTGATGTAGGGGAGTATTTGGTCCCAGGTTCTGTGCTCCACATCCACGTACATGGAAATCATGTCGGCTAGCGTTTTATTCAGGCGTTCTGTGAGCCTATTTGTTTGGGGATGGTATGCTGTCGTTGTTCGATGGCTGGTGTGACTCAGCTCAAAGATGTCGTGGACAAGCTGAGCTGTAAATGCCTTCCCTCGGTCTGTGATGACGACGGACGGAGCGCCGTGTCGAAGCACTATTGCACGCATAAAGAAGTGCGCAACTTCGAACGCTGTGCCTTGAGGGAGAGCCTGCGTTTCGGCGTAACGCGTCAGGTAATCGGTTGCAACAGCTATCCATCTGTTTCCTCCCGACGACAAGGGAAATGGTCCGAGGAGGTCCATGCCGACTTATTCAAAGGGTATGTCAAGGGAGACCTTGGTCTTACCAGACCCAGTCGTCGGCGCCGTCTTCGTCGTCGTCGTCGTCGTCATCGGTATCGTGGTCGTCGATTCGGGAAGGGTCAGTCGGCGCGTCGGTGGAAGCTTTTCGGCAATACGGCGTTCGGCGGCCTCGCCTCCAAAGGTCGCCTATTCTAGTTTTCCCGGTGCGGGCTCGAGGACCCACGCTGTGCACTAGGTCCATAACCGGACTGATGAGGCGACGGATGGCGAGGTAAGGGCGATCGGGACGTTCGGCGCGGAGGAGGTGGTGAACCACGCCGGCGGGTGACGTATTCGTCAAACTCCTGAGGCTGTTCGGCATGCCGCGGACGGGGACTACCTGCAGACAAGCCTCGCAATCCCAGAGGCCGATATGGACACCGCCGGAAGATGTGACCGGCCTCGCCACAATGGTAACACAGGGGACGTCGGTCTGGCGCACGCCAAATATCGGTCTTCCTCGGCGCCTGTCCTCGAGCTTGCCAGTAGGGAACCGGCTGCTCGGCGTGTACTGCGACTACCGAAGGGGCATACGGTGGCGCGCAGGGAACCGGCGCAGGACGGCGCAGCACGTCCGCATACGTCGCTGGCGGCCAAGCAGCTGGCTGTGGTGGCGGCTCTACTGGAGCGACGGGCGATCTGAGCGCCTGCTGAACTTCCTCCCGAATGGCGCTAGTCAGAGAGTCCACAGGAAAAATCCCCTGAAGTTTCTGCAGCTCCTCACGGACCACAGAACGCACGATGTCCCGAAGGGAGCTTGTATTGGCCCCGAAGCAGCATCCAGGGGGTGTAGAGCCGAGATAGGGTTTAGCTGCCGGTCGTAGAAATTGTACCGTTGCTGGAGCGCCCTCTCCATGAGCACAGCCTCGGAGATGAACTCGGCGACTGTTCTGGGTGGGCTTCGCACAAGACCGCAGAACAATTGCTCTTTCACGCCTCTCATCAGGTGTCTGAGCTTTTTCTCTTCCGTCATGGTCGGGTCCGCTCGGTTGCAGAGGCGCGTCACTTCCTCCACGTACATCGCTACGTTCTCGTTTGGTAGCTGAATGCGAGCGGTCAATTCACGCTCGGCCTGTTCATGGCGATCGCTGCTGGTGTAAGTCTCCAACAGCTGGCGACGGAAGTCCTGCCACGTCGTTAGACTTGTCTCGCGGTTTTCGTACCAGATCCGAGCGGCGCCTTCTAAGCTGAAGTAAACGTTCCGGATCTTAGCACTGTCGTCCCAGCCGTTGAAACGCGCAACGCGCTCGAACTGATCAAGCCAGTCTTGGGCGTCCTCCCAGTATTCGCCGTGAAAGGGCTTCGGTATCCGGGGATTTTGCAGGCTCACAAAAGAAGCAGGTATGAACGGGGCGCTGTCTGACCTTGCTGCCGTGGTCGTAGCCATGGGTGCGCTCTCTTGAGGCTGGAGTCCGAATTCTGGAGACAAGCCGCGGAGCCTGCGGCTGACACGATGGACGGGGGTTCGCACAAGAGGCACCGGGCTTGTGCTTCGGCTCTCCGAGGAAGGATGGAGCATCAGCCGAGAATACCCAAGCGACCTCCACCAGATGTCACAGGGCAGACGGAGAACAGTCGTAGACGTAGAGGGGGACCGCAGAACGGCCGAGGTTTTTAATCGGCCAGAACAGAGCCAGCTCGAGCGCGCCTCACGCGAACGCGACCACTTCGTCCTCGTCACGGCTTAGCGCGCAGGTAGCTCGAGCCAGGTCCGTGGCAATATCTTGGGTGGAGAGGTGGGGACGGAAACCAACCATCGTTGGGGGAGGAGGAGGTTGTCGTATATGTGTTCCTAGAGGCGACCAAGGACGACGTGCTCAAAGAGCTTGCCGATGCAAGACGTAAGGGAAATGGGACGGAGATTTCTTATCTCAAGAGGCTTTCCTGGCTTGGGGATTAAAGTTATGCGGGCATGAGCCCACTGCGAAGGGAGGGTTCCAGTTCGCCAGCAGTGATTGAACAAGTCTGCAACAGCCTCCACGGACTGGCCGTCGAGATTGCGGAGCGCATTGTTGGTGACTCTGTCAGCGCCGGGGACGGTTGTGGTCCGAAGTTTGTGCATGGCCGCCCGAACCTCCGCCGTAGAGATGTCTCCGTCGAGTTCCGGGTTGGGGTCTTCCGTGTACGGGGGGAGGGGGGTGGGAGGGGTGGTGGTGATATATTGATCTTTGAGGGCTTGGAGGAGTGCATCGTCTGAGAGGGGGAGCTGGTGCAAGATGCGTGTGACATGCTTGCGTTGGGTGGCCTTCGTGTGACCCGGGTCCAGGAGATATCTGAGGAGGGACCAGGTGTCTTTGAGGCCTAAATTGCCACTCATACGATCGCAGACCTGTCCCCATTGTTCATGGTCCAGGTCGCGTGCATGTGTTTCAATCTCGCGTACGAGATGAGCAATACGGCGTTTGAGGGGCCGCTTGTGCTTTTGATTGAGCCAGCGCCTTTGCAGGCTGGCATGCGCTTCCCACATGTGGAGGAGCCGGTGTCAGCAGCCGACGTGTCCTCAGGTTCGGGAATGGTGGAGGTAGCGCGGGCGACATCGCGGTTGAGACTGGCGGTCCATTCAGAGAGGTCCGGAATGGTGTTCGGGGTTAGGCGCCGAAGTTGGCGGAATTTGTCCCAATCCACCACCTGTGTCCCTCGTCGTTTTGGTGAGGTAATGGAAGAGATATTGACCTCTGTGGAAATGATATAATGGTCGCTGCCAAAGGAGTGTGTCGTGTTGATCCATCGGCTGTCGCGAATGTGTTTGCTAATTGTGAGGTCTGGGCTGGTGTTGTGCTGAACACTGGAACCAATACGGGTGGGGATCGCGGTGTCATTCATAAGGGAGAGGCCTTAGTCCTGAATGAATGACCTCAGGGAGGTGCCTTTGCGACACTTCTTGCGGTACCCCCAACTGATGTGATTGGCGTTAAAGTCACCCACTACCAACAGGGAGTTGTCCGAACTGATCGAGAGCGTCTTGCGGAAAGCCGCAAGAAGAGGGGCAGGAGGACCTTTTGGGGGGCTATAGAGATTGAGGATGAAGAGGCTAAGTGACATGCGTGTGGGAGGGAGAAGCTCCAGCAGGAGACCGTCTATGTCGTCTACCTCTAATGGGTGCTCTATCGCAGTGAGATTGCGATGTACGAGCGTGGAGACCTTGGTCTGCGGCTGGGTAGAAGGTTCGTATGCGGTGTAGTTTCGGAGCTTGGCTGACGTCAGAGTTTCCTGAAGCGCAATGACCGCGGGGGCGTCGCGGCTAGAGAGGGTTTGTAAGTAAAGCTGCAGGTTATCTCGCTTTCAGCGAAAACCCCTGCAGTTCCACTGCCACACCTTAATGCGTTGGGGTGTCGCAGCCATGTTGGGCAAAGACGGAGGGAGCGGAAAATGCAGGGGGTGGTGTATGACCTCTGGGGAGAGGCAACAATCTCATCGTTGTCAATCACTGCCCGCTTAAAAGGCGCATTTAGAAGCTTGGAATTGGCAGAATTCTGTGTGGTTATTAGTGCAGAAACGAGTAGCACTGCCGACATCCATAAGCGTAGCCCTAATGAGTAATTCAGGACATGCATGGCAGCGAAATCTTGAGCAACTTACGATAGAATGTGGTACGGTAGGCGTAAAATGTATACGAAAACAAAAATTTCAAGCAATGGTCCGAAGTCTCGGTAGGAAGGAATAGTCGAAATTAGTCGCGAGCAGCTGTGAGGTCGACTTGTGCAGTAGTGACCAAGGATGAGGAAAATAAAAGAGAAATTTTTAAGATACCAAGATTAGGCTGACGAGCAATCGACATGGGAAGCAGCTCTCAAGTATCTGTCAAAATGAAACTATATACTGCCTGCAACAACGTTGTCTTTCTCGTCGCAACCGCAGTCACCAGCATGTACCTTGACCACGTGATCCCACTGCTATTTTTGTCATTCTTGCCAAAAATTGTTAACAAGTGGAACGACCTTCTCCAATAAATTGCAGTCATCGCCTGCTCCTTATCGTTTCTGGGTCGGATGATACTTTTCCTGGCATAGAAAAAAATTGTGTCATATGTTCACCGTGCTTACATATGATAGGTGTAACGTTAACAGACCGGAAGCGGGCAGAGTGGGCGAGGGAACAAACGCGGGTTAATGACATCCTAGTCGAAATAAAAAGGAAGAAACGGGCTTGAGCAGGGGATGTAAGGCGGAGGGGAGATAACCGATGGCCTTTAAGGCAAGAGAAGACAAGCGTAGCAGGAGCCGCAGAAAGTTAGTTGGGCGGATGAGATTAGGAGGTTTGCAGGCATAGGGTGGGCGCAGTTGCCACAGGACAGGGTTACCTGGAGAGACATGTGAGAGGCCTTTGCCCTGCAGTGGGCGTAGTCAGGCTGATGATGAAGATGATGATGATGACGAGGATGTTGGGAAATATGCGGGCAATGCAAGCGCTACACGCCGAAGTCTGGTGGTGGGCTTCTATTAAACGTTGGTTTGCTATCATTTTCAGCGTTATCCTCACTTCACAAATGAAAAAAAAAAACACTGTTCTTTTCCTTCCTGCCCTCTCCACTTAACCCTCAATAGACTATTCATCGAACAGCTGCAAAAGATAAGCGCTCAGCATGCGACCCATTCTAAAGCAACGTTGTTGCTTGCGCGGTTTATTGTTGTTATTTCGGTGTTCGCGCGCTCAGCAGAGAGCATTTCGTGTGTGGCAGAGAGCGTCCGGGCGACGGCAGATACCTCCGTCCTCACTCACTTGACAAGGTGGCTTAAGATTTGCCGCTGCCTTAAGCGAATAGACCTTCTCTGCTTACTCTTACCTGAAGCCTTTCAGCAAAGACTCCTTGCGGTTGTCGTTGAATTGGTCACGTGTGGCTGTTAAGTTGAAGCGGAGAAATTTGTTTACAAGGAATAGGTAAGAATTTGGGCGTGAGCGATGATTCTTCGACATGCTATTCTGCACTATGTAAGGGTGAGAGGGAAGAGACAGGATTGGGATAACTGGCGAAGCAGACGAAAGAAAGGTGGAAAAAATGAAAGGTCGGGCAGGCTGCATGAGCCACATCATAGTAGAATGGCACCAAAAGAAGAAGACGACCGAAAAGAGCGTCACAACCCGAGCCGAGAAGAAGAGGAAGAGTGAGCTGAAGTCAGCCACGACGGTTCTCCGAGGGCACAACGGTAACGACCGGTATGGGCGGTGAGTAAGGCCAGCAGATTCAGCTTTGTTGTCTCGTGTTCAGAAATTGGCTAGTTACGGGTGACGGCGAATACCTCCGTCCTCACTCCCTTGACAAGGTGGCTTAAGATTTTCCGCTGCCTTAAGCAAATAGGCCTTCTCTGCTTAGTCTTAGCTGAAGCCTTTAAGCAAAGGTTTTGGATGAACACTGGAGTTCTTGCTGAAGTACTACACTTGAAAAAAAAGGCTCCCGCGTTCTTCGTTTACAGATAGACGGGATTTAAAAGACGCCTATTTAAAAGTGCGTGATTTAAAAGTGCGTGATGATGACCTTTGCAAGTGCTGCTTTACGCCGCCATTATCAACAATGTAATAATAAAAAAGCCAAGACGCTGACGCATGAATCTTAGGAGGATTTAATCAAGGCTTACCTGAAATTAGCGCATTTTAAAATTGTACATGATACAGATGATAACTTCATTTCATAGCACGAAGAGGGCCCGCACTTATCTCCTTTACCAAAAGCCACGAAGGCTGCTTAACGTTGATATTGGTGATGATGATGCATTTTTATGGCCCAAGGGCTTTTGCTATCCAAAGAGCGCCATGGCACGGAGGTTTTTCTACTCAAGACAGAGCCTAAAACCCATTTTCGAAGCATTTAACCCTTTGAAGCCGTGCACCAGGCCAGGGGAATGCCTGCACACATTGTATCACCGGTGGTTACCCGAGGGTACTGGTGATCGAACCCTACCCCGCATGCGAGGCGGTTGCTCAAACGAGTAAGCCACAAATTATTTACACAAAAAGAAATGTGTACAGGTTGTGCGGGTGGTTAGTTCTGCTCTATCATGAACTAACCACGCGCATTTTTTTTTCTAAGGCACTAGAAAAAATCATTTTTGCTCGTATAACTAACTTCTTTAACAAAGAAAACATAATAACAAATGCACAGTTCGGTTTTAGGAAGGACAGATCGACGGAAACTGCTTTACTAACGTTAAAAGAAAATATTTTACGAAACATAGAAAGTAATTTGCTCTCGTTGGCTGTTTTTATAGATTTCAGCAAGGCTTTTGACTGTCTGGACCATAACATTCTTCTATCCAAAATACAAGCTTACGGGATCCGCGGCACGTGTCTAGCTTTGCTGAAGTGCTACCTCAGCAACAGGTTTCAGAGAGTGTTTGTCAAAAACTGCAGCTCATCCCTTTTTCCGATAAAGAGTGGCGTACCCCAGGGAAGTGTGTTAGGTCCGCTGTTGTTCAATACATACGTTAATGACTTGGTGAATATTGATAATACAGTAAAACTAGTGATATATGCTGATGATAGTACTATTCTTATTTCTGGCCCAAATGCTGATGGTTTAATCATGCAATGTAATGAATTTTTAGCTAAGCTATCCACATGGTCCAAGTTAAACAGACTTCAAATCAATTGCACTAAAACTAAAGCTATTATATTCCGCGCTAAAAACAAATTAGTTGAAATAAATCACACTATAACCTATGAGCACCAAGAAATTGAAATCGTTGACAACCATAAAATATTAGGTGTACATTTTTCCTCACATCTAACCTGGGATGCTCACATTGATCACCTTCGTAAAAAACTTTCCTCGATTACAGGAGTTATATCGCGCTGTCGTACTGTACTTCCACCCAAGATAAAACTTCAAGTATATCATGCTTTGTTTAACTCTCATTTAAGATACTGCAGTCTAGTTTGGTGCACAACCACAAAAACCAATTTAAATAAACTCCTGGTTTTACAGAAAAAAATCATCCGTTACATAGCAAATATTGAGCCCATGGAAACTACAAAGGGTGCATTTGAATCATTCAATATCATAAGTGTAGACAAGTTGTATGAATTTCGCCTATTACAGTCAATCTACTTTTCCTCCCCTGAAGTTACTAACCTTCTAAAGTCCTTGGCATCCTTAGAGCGACGAAATATTAGCGTGCAAACAAGAAATGTTGATGCGTGGGCAGTTCCTCATTTTCGTACATTTTATAAATATAAGTCACTTACCCATAACCTCCCTACAATACTAAACAAATATAGACACACAGTGGGCTTGAACAAAAAACAATTACATTCCTGTTTTGTGCAGTTGTGATCAATTAATTTTTGTTTGTTGTTTCCGCGTATGTGCTTTTCAGTTGTTTTATTTTGGTTTCAGTTCATTACTGGTAGCTTTATGTGATTGACATCATTATTACCTGTCACAGTAACCGTTTTATTATTTCCCTATTACTGTCTACCTATGTACTATTCATCTATTATGTTTCTATTCTTTACGCTGCTGCCTTGTAATGGTCTCTTGGGCCTCGTCAAGCTTTTGTGTAGCTTTTAGCCCAAGAGACCATCCAGTTGTCTTCTGGAAAATAAAGATGTATGTATTTATTTAAACCTGTACAGATTTCTTTTTGTGTAAATAATTTGTGTGTATTACCTCTCCCGCTATCCTCTCTCCCTGTCCCCTCACCTCTTTCATTTCATTTCTCCATCCTGCATGCTATCATTTACTTCCGCTGCCCCCGCTCAGGTGCTTCAGTATCGATGGCAGATGCCGGGGCTAGCAATAATCTTGTCCATTCCTTTTTATTATTAATACCGCAACAACAACAACTACTACTACTGCGGCTGGTTTGTTAACGTTACTGAGCTACTTAGATTGCTGCGTCAATGCCCTGCCTATTGTGTTTGGTTGGGACAGCATATCCGTGCTTTCCCGGAGGCAAACCCATCGTGTAATGCTCTCCCAGAGACCCCTTTGTGACCAAGGTTTTAGCCCTTTGTGACCAAGGTTTGAGCTCCTTCACGCTTGCTATATGCAGGCTGGGAACATTTATTGCTAGATGCACACCTCTCATTTGCGTTCAGTGAAGCAGTCTTGCACCCGCCTTCCTCAAAGGGCAAAGGTTTTAGCGATTATTCGCTGGTTATTTGAAATGCACAGACGTGAAACTAAATGGGAGTGACCCGAGTCGATCTGTTACCTTGTGTTTGGAGCTCTTTGCTTGAAGATGTCCTACGTCAAAGGGAGGCAATGAAACGTACAGACATCGAAGTTTACCTGGAATTGCATTGATCTCTACCGGCTTTTTCAGCGAACACTTTCAAACATTTTCCAAAATAGATTTGGGGTAAAAATACGGCTTTTGCCGCACAGTATTCCCAGTGTTGGCGGTTTCTTTAACACACACTGACATCGCACAGTACACAGGCCTCTAGCATTTCGCCTCCATCGAAATGCGACCGCCGCGTCCAGGATGAAACACGTGCCCTCCGGGTCGGCAGCCGAGCACCATAACCACTATCAGACCGCGGCTGCCTTCTTTACGGAACGGTAAGGGCGTACGGAAGAGAAAAAAAAAGGGCTGTGGCTTAACTTGGCTAACCCTGGAGGTCAGCTAAAAACAAGCACGCTTGCTAACTGTCTGAGGCTCGTCCGTGGCAGCTCCGCTACACGCTCGCTACACCCGTTCTATATAAGTATACCAACACGACCACGTGGCTATGACGTGATATCATATGGCCTTACGACACCCCCGTCGAATGTCATCACGCGGCTTCACATCACCCCATCAGATGTTCTTAAGGCCAAAGGTCAACGCAAAGGTCACCCCACGTCAATGGTGAAAGGTCACAGTTAACTAATGGTCACGGCTCAAGGCAGAGGTCAAGGGTTGGACACTATAACTGCACCACATATCGTCATACATTGCTAACGTGGTTTGGCTAGAGGTCGTTCAAGGTCATTCTTTGGCGTACGCGACCGACTGCTTTACTTAGAGTAGTGAAGCTGTTCGCTCCACTGACCCTGCATACAATATACAGCGTTCTTGAATATTAACCAGCTCTGCTCTGCGTCTCGTTGGCGAAGTCGAAAACGCTCGCGACTGCTCATTCCATTATCTCACTTCCGGCTCTTCTCGAAAGTCTGAGCAATTTCATGCGGTCACTGTCTCGATGAACTGTTTTCTTGCAATCTTCTCGAACATCGCGCCTCAAAACATCCATGTGCTCTGTTTACAGACCTTGAGGGCACCTCCTTTATTGAAGGTAAGCATACTCTTCGCCCGAAACGCATGCATTGATATCAACGCAGACGAGTCCAGTCTCGCAAAGGAAAATAGGATAGAACGTAGTTCTTCTCCAGTCCCGATTTTTACCTTTCTTTCATTTTGTACATTTCGCGATACGAGGATAGCCGATATAAAATCTGCAACTTTCACTGAAGGGTTTTAAGAGATATGCCGTGAAACGTACTAGCTGCGGTCATGTTCGATCGGGCTCTCCAACACGCAAGCACGTCACAAGTAGAATAAAACACATAAAAAAATTATGTCAGAAATCATTACGCTTGTTGTATCTGAAGCGCGAAACATTCCTCATGATGCGTCGTAACTCACTATGAAAATAACGACGCAATGAGAGCATTTTGTAGTGTCGTTCGTGTACAGTCGTGAGATCACACGTATGCCTCAGTGTGTTGCACAGGCTGCAAGGCACTCCGTACAGGTCTTGCAAGAATTAAGAGGCTTGCAAATTAGGCATTTACTACGGTGGTAGGTAGTTGTCCTGGCACACGCCTATGCCTAACTTCACGCATATTTTCGAGCCTCCTCTCGCACTTCGTGCTGCTTCGCTACGTCATTTTATGCTTGCACGTCTCGTGTTGAGTGTCCTCATTCTAGAGAGACCCCCCATTGGGGCACTGTGTGACCATGCTGACTTCAGCCGAATGAGTCGGCGCATGCTCGGCATGACTTGGCGGGAGTGTTAGCGACACGCGACTGGTGAAGCGAAGGGCGCCTAGTGGTAATGAATATTTTTATACTGCAACCTCGCTTTAGGGGCACAAAGTAATTTCGGTGGCATTGCTTCAATACGAGACTGCTGTTTTATCTGCTTTAGCTGAGCCGATAGCTTGCCCCAGTAACAAATATTTGGGTTAAAAAATTACGTCATGGTTATTCCTTAGTCTTTGTCGTTGTCCAGTGCTGTCTGCAACTTGCGAAGACAGAAGACGCCACTTCAGCACCAACTTATGTTTTTCCATTCTTTAAACAGTCAGTTCGTTCGAGCAATGTAAGTAAATGCGCAAGCATTCTCTTCTTGTGCCGTCTTTTGTTGTGAGCTGATGAGCTGCATTATAGTCTTAAGAAAAAGTGCATTTAGAATGCCTTTCACGCGCACACAAGATTTGGACCGTCTTCTAGCGCACCCACACACTCTTTCCTTGTTCTGTGGTCAGGTGGTAGGTCCTTTGATTTATTACATTTTTTTTGTGGCGCGCATTCTGAACACGAATACGCCTATATGTGAATAAAAAAAATGGAATTAGCGCACTCTCTTTTATAAAAGAGAGTGAGCAGCCCTCTAGTGCACTCTCTTTTATAAAAGAGTGCACTAGAGGGCTGCTTACTCTCTTTTTACTCCTTTCTGTTTGGAGTGCAGCGGGGGACGACAGACGAAACAGTAACAGAGACAAACCGCACGAGAGACTCGTCTCTGTCGGTATCTTTCGGCTCCTGCTGCGCTGCAGTTTGTTTATCAAGCATGCACTAAAAAACCCAACTAGCCACGAGGCTATAATCTCTAATAAGGGAGTAATTACTCTTTGGCATCCACGCGAACGCAGCCATACGGCTACAGAGGAAATCAATACAGCTTTCTCAGGAAGTTCGTAGTCAAAGAAAAATTCGTCCTGGTCCGGGGTTCTAACCCGGGACCGCCGCTTCACCGCAGCAGTCGCTCTGCCAGCCGAGTTAACCGTGACGGCAAGCTCATGGTAGGGCGATAGCGAATTGATCAATAACTCGAAGTGGATGCCAATGAGTGATTACTCCCTTATTACAAATATACTCCACCTTGGGGGATTCCCCTTAACATCTGACCAATACTATTCCCACCTCGAGTTATCAATTCCCTCTCGCCCCACCAAAGCTTTCCGTCCCGGTTAGCTCAGTTGGTGGAGCGACTGCTCCGGTGAAGCGGTGGTCCCGGGTTCTAAACCGGAATCAGGACGAATTTTTCTTTAACTACGAGGTTTCCAAGAAAGCTGCATACCTTTCCTCTGTAGCCGCATGGCTGCGTTCTGCGGGATGTCAATGAGTAATTACTCGCTTATTACAAATTTACTCCACATTGTGGGAATCCCCTATACATTTGAACAAAAATTTTGTACCGCTTAGCCGAAAATTCGTGCAATCGAAAGGTGGCTCCCAGCGGCAAGTAGGCAGATATGCACGCGTTAAATTCTCCTTGTTCCTAGCTTTTCGATTAAAGAAACTCTAGTTTAAGCTGGCTGGCCTAACTAGACCAGCTCGTCTGTCCTCCCCAACAGTTGGTAGCTGCTGGTAAACGCCACATCGGGTTGAATTTGCGAAATTATAATACGAAACATATTGATCGCATAAAGCACTGCACTCAACCGTCTGCGACTGAACATTAATGCGAGAAAATAAATGTTAGAAATGTAATGTTCTGAATTATAATCTTCCTACCTGAGGACCTCTCATGGTCGGTTTAATAAATTAGCAAGAATTCACCCAAAGATCCTGCTTGATGCTAGTTAGTACATTCTAGGGCTTGAAATGCTTGGAGCGCGACATCAACGCGCGAGACGCACAGAAACGCTGGCATTGAACTAGACGAGCCGAACAATATGACCCTGCACATGTGTGCGAAGAAAATCGGTGCTCGCTAAATTTTAACCAGAGCAAAAGTTTTTGAAGACGGCAAAAAGAAATTCGGAACGAGAGACTGTTGAAGCTCAACAGAGAAGCCGGGTCGAAATGTGCAAGCGCGCCCTGTACTTCCTCTTCGCATAAAGGACATGTTACTCTTTTGACAGGTTATCGGTGATGGAGGCGCTCAGTTTTTTACCTTTTATTTATCTCTCTTCCTCTCCTTCTCACAGTGTATGCAAGTTTAACTGCCGCGTATTAAAGGGCTGGTTAGTGAGTGTTCGTGCATATCTTGCATGACCCAGTCGCTCCAAGTAATTCAAGCCTTACGGGCTGTTTTTATTTTGAATCTGTACCTTTCTCTCGCCTTAAGCGGCACACGTTGTCAAAGGTGGCGCTAATATTATAATTCTTGCCTGCGCAAAACTTCTCATATCTCATCCCAGCTGGCGCCCGTCAAAGCTCGTCTCAGGCAGTGCGCCCTCATCACTGGGGAATGAATTAGAGCGTGCATTAAGCCTTGCAATGACCAATTGCCCGCGTCGACAGTTTCTTTGGGACAGTTGTTCCGGGGTGGTGCAGGTTACTCATGTGAACTGTAATTGTTCTGCTTAAGTGCGACAAAGTGAGAAATGCGTGCTTCGCTCTTCTGGGAAACAAGGCATTTCCGCTAGTCTATTACGCCGGTCTAGACGTTTTTTTTCTTCACAGCAGCACATTGACCCTGCTTTTGAGGTGCATTAAGATGCAACTCTATGTGTATTATTAACGTGGCCTGCGTTCTTTATCGTACGTGCTTACTAAAGCACGACACATTTTCAATGTACAAGACAAAGCAGTATGAACTTAATTAGAGAACATTAACGAGCACGTTATGAAAAGAATTCTTACTCAATTTAGTTTCGCATTCGTCCAGCCCTGTAATCCTTTTTTATATTTATTTAAAAAGCAATGTCCTTAGCCACAGAACCGTAGATGAACTTGTATGTTGTCCAAGAAGATTCCCTTGCCAGTGACAAGAACTACAGCTGACACTGTTCTAATGGTGCACAATAAATATTATCTTTCAGGCTGCAGCACATGGTATACTTTTTATTGAACAAAAATGGCCGAGGTTCAACACGGCTGAACCTAGTAGACGAGCGAAAGCAAAGCCGGCGGTATTTACAGCGATGAATGGTGTGACGTCATTGCTACGTAATCTCATGACGTCACATCAGACTATGCGAATCTCAGCTCTCAGGGTCAAGGTCGAAGGTCAAGTGACCACTGGTCATCGTTCACGTAGCTCCTGGTCATTAGCTATGACCATACCATACAGGCATGTCATGACTATGCGCAGCAAGATGCACAGTCATACATTGTTACTCTTTGGGATGTGTAGTTGGTTTGGCCTTGGTCGGACATCAAGGTCAAACGCGCAAAGCCAGACGAAACCCTAAGTTGTACCTCGAGTAGTAGAGCTTTCGCTCTAAAACGGTTTTTCGTTTTGATCAAAGAATTGTTCAATGTGCCAAGTACGGAAATAGGAACCTTTCTGTCCGTGACAGCTAATAACTTTTACCGCTTTCCGCACAGCGGGCATCTCCGACTCAAGTGAGTATACACAATAGCCACTTTTACTTTCTTTCGGTGTTTTCATTCGTAGTCCTTCTCCGACACACTGGTTTTAATCGCCTAAAAGGACACGGAATAATCGGAGTCGCTCCTACAGTGGTGAGATATTATGAGCAGATACATGAATCTGCCTCAGTGCTTTAGAAAAGCACATCCCCAGGGCCTTACAAACAGGATATCGATGTTGTCCTCTTGGTCTCTCACAGTTTTCCTGAGTACTTTCGAAACATGTCTTCCATGTAAAGTAGTATTCGTTCCGTTGACGATTTACGGAGCTTTGTCCTTTAACGTGGTTTTCATAGGCAAAATGCATACCTTCGTTACTGCACCCGAACACAAGTAATGCATCTCATTTTGTTGATACAGAACGCAAGAAACAGCATACAGGACGGACGAAACACACACCGACACGGAACTATTTCAGATGCAGCTTTATTGCCCTTGCCTTGCCTAAAATGCATAGCAAGCTGCTATAAGAAAAGATTAAAGGGAACGTTAACACAAAAGGCATAGCTATAGGTAATCAATACGTGGGCCCAGCGATGGCGCATGATGTGCAAAATATGTGGGCTGATTTTTCGTCACTGATAGCCAAGGCCTACTCACACAATGTTCATCTGCCTTTCTGATCAAAAGTGCTGGGATATATTTCTAGTGGCTTCTTCTTTGCGCTTAGCAATGACACTCTGACGTGTGTAGTGCTTGCATTCTCTATAGCTTGCAACAGGTCGCCTTTTTAGGCAGCTTTTGCCCATTTGCCGGACAATCTTTTCCGCAATATGGCAGTACACAGTACTCTACTCATCTGTACTAGAATGCTGTGCTTTATGGTGCATTGAAATTGTTTTGCTGACTAGGTCGTTGGCTTCAATTTAATTCTATAAATATATTGCGTATAGAAATATATAAAGAACAGTTTCGACTCTATGACCTTCCTTCTTTTTGTCCATGACGTTAGCAACACGCCGGTAAGTATAACGATTAGATCAATATCACTGGCGCAGTGATAATTTTAAGAGCGGAAGCTCATGCTCTACGATCCGCAACTTTGAAGGCAACTGGTGTCGCGCTGTCACCTCTAAACCGGAGGTGTGGGTGACGCCATACCACGTGACTCGCCGCAGCTGCGCCGCTCCGACCGCTGGCGCAGCGGTTCTCGCCGCTCCGCAGACCACGCGACTCCTCCTCTGCTAACCACGTGACTCGCTTGACCTATATATCGCGCGCTCTCAGTAGCCGCTCAGTCGCGCTTCGCGAGATCTTCCGCTCGTCTCACCAGGTATAACAGACTTAAGCCACGGCTAGTTTTAATTCGATTGCGGCTGGCATATAAAGCGTGCACTGGAGCCGGATAGGTCCGGGGAAACCACAGAAAGGTGCATATGCCACAGGAACAGGGAGGGGGCGGGTGCAAGGGGGGCGGTCGCCTCCCCCAACATTTTTACAGTGGGGGCAGCGTCCTCCCCCTCCCCCCGCCCCAAGACTCCAATTTCTTGCACTTGGATCAGATTTCTGACAGTTGAAACACTTCGGTTCTAAGACTCTTTTAAAGCAAATCACAGAGAGGCTGAGCTACTTGGCTTCGTAGCCAGTTGTAAAGCATTTCGTATATGAGTAACCTAAACCAGCCATGCCGCAACAGAAGGCGGCTACCTGACCCGTGTACATGATGATTAGCAGAATATAAACAAACTATGCACAAACGTTTTAATGCAATTGGTCACTTTTCGTGCGTAAAGCTTCCCATGTTTAAAGCTTCCGATTTCAATACGTTTTATTTTGCCGTGAACCTTTGCACGGTTTGCTCGTTCGCACTCAAAACCGCCGGCATGCGACTTCGCAGTTTGCTTTGTAAGGCGAGATGCGACCAGACTTATCTTCAATGATCATGGCTACTTGCAAATTCTTCCACACATTTCCAGATTGTTGTAGTTGCTTTTGGTTCTTCATCTCGAAGGTTCCTTGCCTCCTTTAAAGTGAGCGCGGCCAAGAACTACAGGCATTCAGTTCGATGACCGCCGAGGAGGCTTGTTGCTATCGCCGCCGCCGAGTCATTCAGCTCTTAGTGGGCGCGAGTCAACCGCTTAAACAGTTTCTTTTGGAAGCCTTTTCATTGCCTTCCTAACTGCTGGAGTGTCGTCCCCACAACGTGACAGTTTTACATCAACCTTTGAGCATTAAATTGAATATAATATTGATTACGTAAATGAGCATTAAATAAATAAATAACAAAATAGGCTTGAAGTCTTGCCCTCCCACCCATTCTCAAAAAAAAAAGTTCCTGAGTGCCTGTATGCCACCCTGTAACATAAAGATCGATTAAGGGGTGACCATTTTTACTGTTCCATGCTCAAGCCGCGCCGTGACCTTTTACGCACCTCAGGGAGTTCACAATCTGAAACAGCTATGCCTGCATCGGCGCATAGATTCTTCTTCAGATAGGGTGAACTTAAGGAAGGGAAGAAGTTCGTAAAGAGTCACAGCTATCTGGAGAGTGCATCGCACTGTCGTATTGCATGTAGCCACGTACTAATATAATTCGGCCGCAAGAATTCCAGGAGCCTGCTTCTCATACGTCAAGACGAACAGCTAAATGCAATAAACAGCACTTACGGTAATCCAGGGCGCCTAGCTAGTTGTCCGGCACGTTGCCTAAAAGGTTTTGTGGACAAATTCGACCCTGTTCGACACGTTTCTGATTAATAGAGGCTCAGTTCGCATTTTTTTTAGTGCTTGTGAAGACCCTAATCAGCTTTAACCTGAAATGAAATGCACGTGTTTTGCGACTTAAATATAAAAAAAATTGGTTGGACTTTTCAAGGTTATATGACGACAAGTCAGAAAATGACGCGCTTTTCGTCACTGTCCCTAAAGAAACAAGACCGATGCCATAATATCCAGCTGGTCTCATTCGTACGCAGCGTTCTGCGCTTGTGTAAACCTTGCTCCATGTTATGTGACCTACCCTGTATACTGACGCTGCGTCCGGGCAATATAAGATAACTGACGGTTATTTGGCTTGATAGCTCCAAGAATGATGTAGTTAAGCTTGTCTGCAAGCAAGCAAGGCGAAGGAGATAAGCCGCAGGTGATGATTATGTACCTGCACATCTGTTGAAGGACGGTAGGGACACTGCGATAAGGGAGCCCAGCTGTAGGCGTGTATCGTGAGTGCCTGGCGCAGCTGTGCAGAGAAAAGCAGTAGCAGGAAGGGACCCTCTGAAGCTGCAGATGCTGCTCAACGGCAGCCGCACTGTGCTAGCTTCGAAAGCTAATAAGGAGGGAGCCAAGCCTGAAATAGTGATGGATTTTTATGGCGCAAGGGCCTCTATGGCCAAAGAGCGGCATGACAAAAGATATTTTCTCTTTCTCAAGGTGGGGTAAACGACCCACTTCCCAAGCATTTCACCCTAAATAAGCCGAGCACCAGGGCAGGTGAAAGCTTGTACCCATTGTATCACCGGTGGGTGGCCGGCGGCACTGGGGATCGCACCCCGCACCTCCCGAATGCGAGGCAGATGCTCAACCACTTGGGCACAGCTGTGGTACAAATCCTGAAATGGTGACCACCTTTCCGAGGTCACGAGAAACGAAAGAGTACGAAGTCAGGGCGATGAGTCAAAAGCGAGAGGCGCAGTCAAGGCACTAACGCTCGTCAAATGCTGAGTGAAGTAATGGCCCATAGAGCTTAATGGTTTGGTTTGGTTTGGTTTATGAAGGTTGAAAGTCCTAAACCGACTCGGGCTATGAGGGATGCCGTAGTGAAAGGCTCCGGAAATTTCCACCACATGGGGTCCTTTAACGTGCACTGACACCGCACAGTGCGCGGGCCTCTAGAATTTCGCCTCCATCAAGCTAAATGGAGTAGGTCTGTTACATTCGTGAAAACCAAGGTCATCTGTAACCGCGGAATAAAATGTTTTCTATTAACTCCTCTTAGGGACCAAGAGGAGGAGGACAACAGGCAAAAAGTTTTCCTCGGCCTCCTCGTCTGCTGTCTGCTGCTGCTGCTTCTGCTGGGCATTTACTACTCTGTCTTCGGGTCCCGTGAGCGAAAATGCTCCCTTCCTTTTACAGGGTGTTCCACCTAAGACTTTGCACAGTTTTGAAAAATAGGCGTTTTGAGTTAGAAGAGCGCTTTTTTTGCCATGGTACTGTCAGGGTGTACCACACTCGAGTACAGCAAAGACGTACTAACTAGCTGGCTGGTTGAGTAATAATGAAGGTAACTATTTAACTATTAACTGCATGTCCCGAAATAAAGTTAGTGCAGGAAACGCAAAAAATGCGCGACCCATTTTTATTTTCTAGTGCACGGGGAGCCCGAAAAGCATTCCAAGCAGCCCAAAGGCTCCATAAAATTCAGTCTGAGAGCGCTGCTTTAATAATATACGTGACTTGGGGTTTGTAGTTTGTTTCTATAGGGTCCTTAGACGCTTCCAGTTACCTGTTTATTCGTACCTGTTTATTCGTACCTGTTTTAGTCAATTCCAAAGCTGCAGTGAAAAAAAAAATATGAGACTGCTCAGGACCTTTCATTATCACGAAAAATGGTCATCGCAGAGCGTAGTTTGTTTACATTTGTGGCGTCCGAGCTAGACTTCCATTGGCTCGCTGGACTTGGCTGATATTGAATCTAAGTGGCCCCCTTTTTTAAATTCTAAACGTATTCTTTCCAAAGGCGTTTTGTACCCAAACTGGCTTTTTTTGTTCTGGAGGCGGTGTTGGCCATGTTCCTTCTTCTAAGCGCACTTCGAACAATCACAAAATCTGACCTAGTCCCGGTTCTAGCATTTAGCTCATTTTGAAAAGATAAACACATACACACCCAGCTATCAGTCAACGGCTGTTAGAGAAATAGGTATATATGTGGGTTATAGAATTCAACGATATTTCAGTCTTGTCAACGCATTGCCTCCCCCGCGCATGCAGTGGCCACCAAAGAGCAGTGATTGGATGCCGAGGATATCAGATAAGCCCCTCAGCGCTACGTGCAAGATCTGTAATACATGTTTTCGCTGAGTCGGCAGCGATAACAGACCTGCTTGCACCGTCCAGCAGCCAAAGTATGCAGACTGCGACGGAACGCATCAGCGTCCAAGCTCAGGACGAAAATGAAAATAATAAACAAAATAGGAAGGGATCGGACGCCGTACACGAAAGCGCGCACACACACCAGACCCGTTGCCGTGGAAACGCTCACGCAAATGGCGACGTTAGCGTAGATGCACAGGCTACACCCGTGAAGAAACGACAACGACATTGTGTCCGGCGAGCATGTTATAGGTCGCATAGCCTGGTGGCACAGCAAGTCCACCTCTGCAGATTCACAGGATTCGGTCAAGGAGGAACGAGTTGTGCACTAAGATGCAAAAGTCATCGTGCCCACATCCACTAATGCGCTCTAAACAGAAAGGACTAAAAAGGGAGTAAGCTTACCTCTATCACACTCCTTTTTATATAAGGGAGTATGCGCTAGAAGAAAGTTTACACCCTTTTTACACCCACATAGGCGTATTTGTGTTTACAGTGCGCCTGTGGTGGGTGCTCACAGAGATAGACCTTGCGACGTTGCCTCCTCTGCCGTCGCCTACTCCTAGTACTGAAACCCGTCTACATGTGATCCTGCTATAGAACAAATTAACAGCGCCAAAGCAGCTGATTGGTGCTCCTCACCCGACTGCTGCTGATGCGTGTGAGCCCGTTGTAAAAGCAGCTGTGCAAATCGAAGAAGCGATTGAATCGGTGCTTGCACTAATGAACAGCGAACAGTAGTCATGGCTTTGCACTCACCGCCGCCTTCATTACAAGAGGTAGGCACCACAGTGCAGCCATTAGTGCCAGCTCACTCGTCATTACCTTTCATCTTTTTTGTCCTAATCCTGCATTTCCCCGTATACTATTCCGCCGCAATGTGAAGTAGCAAATCAGTGGCGTGTTACTCCGGCCTTCCTCTCTGCCTTTCCAAACCGTAAAAATCTTTGTCGTCTCTTCAAACCTAATCAAAAAAGGCTAGCGCAAATGTCATCAGGAAGTGCAATATGAAAAGGACCTAGCAAGTATTAAGGCTCGGATGAAGCATGAACGGACTTAAGCAGAGAGTAAACATAGTGAAAAACTAAATCTGCCTAATAAGTGACAAGAATCATGTTTAAACTGATTTTCGTATTCGTATTTGTGTAGCATTTTAATCATGCATGTCTGTGACTGCATAAATATTAGAGTGGAAGAAATGAAAATCGTGGTGGTAATAGAGAAGGAAATAAGTCATAAATGCCTACATATCAAGGGGTAGACCGTCATGATGTTTATCTTGTGGGATTGTGTGACCGTGTGTGCTCTTTGTGCCCTTATGCTGGCCGCAAATATACCAGGTGTTTCGAAGAAACCCCCAGTTTTTCAAAAATAGTTTTTTTTTAGTTAAAGAGAAGCTTTTTGCGACGTAGTAATACCAAAGTTCTAAAATTCTATAAACCGGTATAGCTATTACTAACAACAGACCACAAATTTCTTATAGCAAGTGGGCGCCTGTCGGTTTTAGTTTAAAGGTCAACTATTAGAGTTTAGCTTATCATTTTGCTAGCTGACATGAATCGCCTACTTTTTGACGTTCGACCACACCGGTATTACGTACAATGCTTTACCTCGAAAACCCTACTACATAAAATTAGTGGCGGCCTTCCCTGAGACACTTGGTATGCAAGATGTTTTGTCTTTTGGGTCTTGTATTCAAGCTGCGAATAACAAGGAGGAGGATCGGCTCTAGCCGCCCTGAGCGGTTGGATTTCTGCACGCTACAATGAGGGAAGAAAGCTAACCGCGCGCTCAGTGAAAAGGTGCCTTTTGTCTGGTGCTCCATGGAGTTATTTCGGGCACAATCCTGCCTACCGATGTTCTAATATGCCTCCCTCTGACATCGCAGCTGGCGATCCTGAAGCGGACGTGACGGAAAAAACAAAAGCACCAGAGTACATTAATATCCCTCCCAGCAGTCCGCCGTCCAAGCCTGGTAAGTTTAAATCAACTTTATATCGCCTATTTTTGCTCGCGATCCGGCTGTCGCGATTAGATCGAGTCAAATTCGTTGATCCTGTTTACGCTGCAGCTATATATATTGACTTCCATACCCAACAGTCCTAGATAAAAGCATTTTTGAGTAGAAAACAGTTTATGAACGCAATTTTTTAATTCAATGTAAGATTTAAAGATAATAATCAATATATCCTCAGATCACCCCACAGCAGTCTTGCATTTTTTTTCTATTAATGCTTTTGCTATTGTCGGAAGCGTTCACGTTGGTTTGATATAGCAGCCTTTACTGTTCGATGAGATCGGTGAAAACATTTGTAAACAAAGATATTTCTAGCATGCCAGAAGAATGAACCATTACCTTCAATATTTCCATAAGGCTATCTTAATTTGGATTGGAAAACGTTTATTATCGGCTTGAGTTATAAATGGGATTGTTGATCTTGTTAGGTGGCCGTCAGTGGAGACTGGCGGCGACCTCTTCTGCTCTCGTCACCACCTGTACTTGGGTTTCCAGGTCGGAGCCGAGCAACGGGGTCTACCACGGGCCCGGGAGCGCGAGCCTCTTGAGCGATATTTGTGGGGGATCTCTCAGACAGTCCCAGAAGATGTGGCCTACGGTGGCTTTCCCGCCGCATTTGCTGCACTCCGGCTTAAATCTATTCGGGTACACATGGCTTAGGACAGCTGGATTAGGGAGAGTTTTTGTTTGAAGTTGTCTCCACAGTACCTCCTGTTCTTTGTTTAGGCTTTTATGCGGAGCAGGGAAGGTTAGCCTTTCCACCCTGTAATGCTGAGTAATCTCATGGTAGGTATTAAGGCCGTCTCTCTTCACTTCGACGTCCGAATTAGCATTCATAGCTCGGTCGATAGATCCTCGAGCTTTACCGTGGGCTGCCTCGTACCCCGGGTTTGACGAGTGAGTCGGTACCCAAATCAATTCCACGTCTGTCCTGTCTTTCGGGTAATTCCTGAGAATT
The DNA here is from genome assembly GCF_052857255.1 of Amblyomma americanum. Classification (NCBI taxonomy): domain Eukaryota; kingdom Metazoa; phylum Arthropoda; class Arachnida; order Ixodida; family Ixodidae; genus Amblyomma; species Amblyomma americanum. The sequence goes on along the minus strand of NC_135506.1, from coordinate 70,253,136 downwards.
CCCAAGGAGATGGGAGCTATTCTGCCCTTGACGAAATTGCCAATGGCTGCTTTTGAATCGCTGACAATCACTTCTGCTCGCGGGTTTGTCAACGCAAAGGCGATTGCCGCTTATTCGACTATTTCTGAAGAGTTGGTACGTACTGTCGCGTTCGCTATGAGTTGGCCTTCCTCGGTCACCGCGGCTATCGTGAATGCTTTCTCGGGTGTTGGGTAAGCTGCCGCGTCTACGTAGACTACGTCCTCTCGGCCTTCAAGTTTCTTAGCTAGGGCTTTTGCTCTGGCCTTGCGTCTTCCTTCGTGATGGACGGGGTGCATACTTTTTGGTAATGGTTTTACCGTGATTGTCCTTCGAAGGTTGGACGGGGTTTTTCGAGTATCCGCGTTGAGGGGTTCCGCCTTTATTCCGAGAATTTCGATAATTGCTCTACCCGCATTGGTTCTAGCGAGCCTGAGCTCTTGCATTCTACGATGGGCCTCAGTCAATTCGTCTAGCGTGTTGTGTAGGCCGAGTTGCAGTAACTTCTCAGTGGAGGTGTTGATTGGTAGACCTAGGGCTGCCTTGTAGGCCTGCCTGATGAGTCCTTCAATTTTGAGTTTCTCAGCGTTGTATAACTGTAGATACGGGAGGGCGTAATTCATCCTGCTGATGTCAAAGGCTTGCACCAACCGACATAGATCTTTTTCCTCAACTCCTGTTCTTCTGTTCGCTATGCGTCGGATCAGTCTAATGGTTTGGTGAACTCAGGCGTTTAATTTTTCGATTATTTCGGTATTTTGGCGGTTCTCGTGGATTATAATTCCAAGGATTCGGATGGAACTCACTTGTCTAATTACTTTTCTTTGCACTTGTATGCTTATGTTGGCTGGCGGGAGGCTGGATTTCTGTTCTCTCGGAATGTCTCTTTTAATTAGGAGCTCCAATTTGGGATGAGAACATTCTAGTCCTACCGTTTTAACGTAGGCTTCTACGGTATCGACGGCCCTTTGTAGGGTCTCTTCTTTCTCCCCATCATTTCCTTTCGTAATCCAGAGGGTAATATCGTCCGCATAGAAAGTGTGTCTGAGATTAGGCATGGCCTCGAGGTGTTTCGGTAGTTCTACGAGGGTAAGATTAAATAAGAACGGCGAGAGTACACAGCCCATGCGTATAGGATCCGAGATCACCCCTCCGAGCGATATCTCTGCCATCCTTTGGTCCAGAAACGATCTTATGTAATTGAAGGATCTGAATCCTGGATTTAGCCTCGATAGGTTAGTGAGGATGGCCTCGTGTGACACGTTGTCAAAGGCCTTGTTTAAATCTAATCCGTGGATAGCTCTCGTGTTCTTGCTTTTGGAAATTACATCTTCACTAAGTTGAACCATGACGTCCTGCGTGGACAGTTGGGCTCTAAAGCCTAGCATGGAGGGAGGTAGGAAGTCGTTATCCTCCGCGTATCCCTGGAGTCTGTTTAGAACCACGTGTTCCATTAGTTTCCCTAAACAAGATAAGGAAGATGGGTCTTAGATTTTCGGCTGTTAGCTTCTTGCCTGGTTTAGGTATAAAGGTGATTCTGGCGTGTTTCCATTCTTGAGAGATTTCACCCTCCTGCCAGAGTTTGTTGATTAGGTCAGTTAGGGCAGTCACTGACGTAAGGTCTAGATTTCTCAACATTTTGTTGGTGACGCCGTCGGGTCCTGCGGCATATGTCGCTTTTAGTTGGCTCATGACTTGCCATACTTCCGCCGTGCTGAGTTCCTGGTCTAATTCTGGGTTCGGCTCGCCCTTATACCAGGGAAGGGGGTCGGTGGATTGCGTGGTGTTTAGGTATCTATCCTTAAGTTCTTTCATCAATTCTTCTGTGTTACCTGCATATTTGTGTGCTACTTGAGCAAGTCTATTGCGTTGAGCCGATTTGGTCTGTGTGGGGTCGAATAAGTGTCGCAGCAGAAGCCACGTGTTTTTCTTACCGAGGTTCCCGTTCAGCTGTCGCATACCTGTCCCCACTGCTGTCTTTCCAGCTCGAACGCGTACGCTTCTATGTTCCTTTGCAGCTGTGTTATCCTCTTTCTGAGGGCGCGATTGTGTTTATGTTTTTTCCACCTCAGCTGTAAGCTCAGGTGGCCTTCCCACATGTGTTTCAATCTGGGGTCGGTCGTGTGTTGCGAGGTTATCGTCTCTGTGTCCTCTGTGGTGGCTTTTACATCTTCTTTCAAGACGCGGGTCCACTCGTTCAGGTTGCCGATTTGTTTCGGAGCGGTTTTGTCCCTAATTTTGCGGAAGCGGTCCCAATATGTGAGTCTCGTTTTTAACGGGGGAGGTTTGTATGGGGCCGTCTCGAAGGTTGTTTCCGCTATGTCGTGGTCGCTTCCTAACGTGAGGCCTGTATTTGCGCATATGACTGAGTTAATGTTTTTACTAAGGGCAAGATCGGAGGTTGTGTCCATGCTGACGCTATTGCCTATCCTAGTAGGCGCTTCGACGTCGTTAAGGGTCGTCATACCCTCGTCTTGTATGGACTGCCATAGCGCCGTTCCTTTTACGTGCGCTATCCGGTATCCCCGGGCCGGGTGTTGCGCGTTGAAATCACCTACCACTACAAGTAGGGATTTCCCTGCTAGTTTTACGACCTTACGGATAATGTCGGAGGTTTTTTAGTTCTGTCCTTGGGTGAACTATAGATGTTAAGAATGTAGACGTTTCCATCCTCTTTTCTGCGCAGGGGATTTCTACTAGCGTGTGTCTTTGTGTCTTCGATTTCGTGTTGTATGGCTGCGATGTTGCGTGTTGCGATGTTGCGATTAATATGAGACCACACTAAACATGTTCGATACTGCTAGGCGCTTCCTCGGCCTGCATCGTAAAATGAATGCGTGTATGCCCAAACCACCGGCGGCACTGCATTCCTTTGAGCCTGCGTACCAAGAAAGGCACACCTGAAATTGTGCGTGATACCAAAACTATGCCATTGAACTGATGCACTTCTATGGGTTGCCTTTTTTTTCATCTAGACTGTCCTCACTGTAGCCTTATGCTGAATGCTATGTGATGCTAGAAGCTGGTTAAGCGCCGCTGTATCGAATCGAAAACTTGAAGGGCTACTCGATTTATACAGACATACTCACGCTCTAAATCGATTCGGTGCAGAGTAAATCAAGACTGTCGTTTAAAATAAATAGCCATTCATGTAGCCCAAAGGTGAGATTCCTATACGTAAGGGCTTTCTTACGCGGAAAACAGTGAGCTGAAATCATCGTCCACACCAAAAAAAAGCTAGATAGCCGAAGGACTGTTTGTGGTTTCCGAACGAACTGACCATAATAAAGGGTCAATTTTTTCACGAGTTATCCCCATGTGGGGATCGAAAAATTTAACGGTAAAACTAGAAGGACGTGTTGTGTGCTGCATTATGCGTGAGTGTGCACACGTTACTGTTATTGCCGGCAGATTTGAAAGGGAACAATTGTAATTCAAGGCAAAAATCTTGAAGTTAATTCGAAGCGTCGGATGAAAGGCCGGTAGCTCGTTGTTCAGTAGTATAGAAAGGTATTCCTGGGAATGCTTGCTGGAATGTTTTGCGCAGCGGTAGTTGGTTGGAATCAGCGGCGGAAGCGATTTGCAACAGTCCAGAGAGAAAGCGTTTCGACATTCTCCCTGCCTGATGAAGACGTTTTGTGTCAGCCTTTGCATCCTTTGTGTGGCGCGTGCAGAGGACAAGACCACCCGCATCCCGAGACCAGTGACAACAGACGCGACAAGGACGACCGGCACGAAGACGACGGGGCGTACAGGTACTGGGACGATGACAGCAGCAACGACCACGGCGGCGACTGGGCGTGAAGGCACTACGAGGATGACTACAGCGAAGACCACGAGGACGCCAAGTACGATGACGACCAGGCGTAAAAGTACTAAGGCGAGGACGAGAGCAACGACCACGAAGAAAACCACCAAGACCTCGACAACTACGACAACCACGACCACGACGACCACAACAACAACAACCACGACAACGACAAGCACTACGACAACAACCACGACGACGACCACGACCACGACAACCACGACAACAACGCGCACACGTGAGTACTTCAGGCTAAAGAAAGATAGCTCGGGATAAAAAGAGAGCATGGCCATTCCGTTCGAAAAAAATTGGCGGTGGTTTAGTTCTGGTTAAACCTGGAGTGATGCGATAGCTACAGCTGGCCGAGTTGAACTTACTCAGTTGAAATGCAATGCCATTCTTTCGCCGCTCCGTTTCGCTGGGCGTTCTTTCCTCATCTTCGTCCCACTTGACACGGCGCATGCGCACAGCTGTTGCAGCTCGGTTCCGCTGGGGCGCCGCACCACGTGGCTAACCACGTGATCAGCCACAGCGCTTCGCCGCCGGCAGCTGCTCCGCACCACGTGACCAACCACGTGACAGCGTGGCGGCGCAGCAACAGGGTGGCGGCGGCGCCGCCACGTTCAAGGCTCGAAATGCTACCGTAATGCAGCTATCGCTACAAAAAACAGCATGTAGCCATTGTACAGGAAATAGAGAAACAAAATGCAGCCGGCACTCTGTATTGTAGTTTAATGTCATGGCACTCTGGTCAGAAATGAGCATTTTAAGAAAATGCAATCTCTGCTTGACGCTCAAAAAAACACGATTTCCAACGAGTGTCGCGCACATCACAATGGGTTGTTTCGACGCCGCAAAAGTGCACGTCTGCGCTCATAAACATGCGTGAAATCCTTGTGATGCTTTCCGTCCGTGTCGCCGCAGAGGCTGCAGGGGGCTTGCGCGCAGAGGTTTGTAGCTTCGCCTGAAAAATCGCTTGCGCATGCTGGCTACCACGTTAGCTGTACGACAATGTCGTGTGTAGTGCGCCTAACTCGAGTCACCTAGTAATGACAGCTCATGACTTGTCGTGAGCCATGAGGGAACTCATGAGTCATGAGTCTGCGTCGTCCTTCCGCTATTTGTCCGCTATATTTTGTAGCGATAGCTACATTACAGAAGCATTTCGAGTCTTCAGCTTGGCAGCGCTGCCACCCTGTGGCTGCGCCGCCAATCTGTCACGTGGTGCGGAGCAGCTGATGGCGGAGCGCTGCCGTGGCTGATCCCGTGGTTCGTCACGTGACCAAGTTCCACTCGACCAACTGTAGCTATCACGTCACTCCAGGTTTAACCAAAGCTAAACCACCGCCACCTTTTTTTTTCGCTGGCTCATCAAAGCTTATTACTAGCCGTCAATCGTTTGTAGAATGTCGTCTACGCATATTCCGCTAGCCATGCGGTGGTTTCGTGTTTTTTCGGTCGTCAATTTTCCCACGATAACTGAAAGGAGCATTAAATAACAATTGGACAGGCGTTTGAAAAGAAAAATACCTTTAATCTTGACAGAGGAAGTGTTTACTGTTATCCACTGTCAGCTCCCATGCAGAGATAAATATCGCATTTTGGAATAAAATCTTTTAGCGGCTCCCGCCCACACCCTCTTGAGCCTCTGGATTATACTCCCTTGTAAGACTTGCGTATGAAAAGTCTTTTTTGAGCTGCAGGCGGCACGAAAAGCTTTTAGAGTTTCTGAAACATTCGTCGCGTTTTGAGTTTGATGGGTTTAGATCCAAACACTATAATCACCGTGCCATTTGCAAAAGCAGCAGAAATGCTGCCGGTGTCACCAGGTTGCTTTATTCTGAAAAAGAAAGAAGGTCTAGCGCTCAGTGTGACCCGCTTTAACGCCGCTGCATGCGAAGTCTCAAAGCTATCGGCGCTAACTGTTGCGAACTCGCTTTCTGCGACTGCAAAATGCCGATGTCTTCTTAGCATGGGGCTCGATCTGTAAGGTTTGCCGCGCTGGGAGTAATAATAATAATTGTTTTTTTTTTTAAAGTAAATGGCGCAGTATCTGTCTCATATATCGTTGGACACCTTAACCGCGCCGTAAGGAAAGGGATAAAGGAGGGAGGGAAAAAGAAAGGAAGAAGGAGGTGCCGTAGTGGAGGGCTCCGGAAAAATTTCGACCACCTGGGGATCTTTAACATGCACAGACATCGCACAGCACACGGGCGCCTTAGCGTTTTTCCTCCATAAAAACGCGCTGGGAAGCTGCAGAGGTTTCGGTTCTTTCGCTCCCTCTCAGCAAAGGGACAACGTCTTGGGAAGTGCGAACGAATCTCTCAGATAATTTTCTTCGATTCAGTTCTCTTCCAATCTGACCCTGAGTAAAGTGCAGTCCAGTTCTGTGCGTTTGTGCAGTTATTTACAACATTTACGACAAGGAAGCTTCACTAACGTCTGTTAAACCACCGCCGAGAGAGGCGCGTCTGTAGGCTTAGCCTACCAGGTGTACTTCTGGGGTCAACGGCAGATGGGAAGACTGCGGTGTCCCTGTTAGCACGCAGGGTAAGGCACGCCGTTGGTTAGGTATCCGTGGCTTACCGCAATAGCGTGCTTAATGGAGCTCAAGAGAATCGATCTTGTGGGCTGTGCTTAATCACGCGTTCCAGAATGGCGTTACGGAATGATACAAGATGCCAGCACTATTCTTTGACCATCACCATCTAGAGAAGTTTAATGAAAATAAGTAAACAAATGATGAAAACGGAACTACCCAGGACTCTGACACATCAGAGCACATTTTACTTATTTCACTAAAGGCTATACCTGCTGCCATATGGGCCCATGCTTTTATTCTTTTATGAGCTCTAACCCTCCGCACTGGATCAGCCATCAGGCGGAGTCATCGCCAAAATACCTTTAGTCCTGAAGCCCTAAACGCTTTGTGACACATCTGTTCAGAAGAAGTAACGCTAGTGTAAGGGATTCACAAACAGCTCAGTATAATTTGGAGCCTTGGTGGCCAGCTATAGAATCTGCCAAGCGCATTAGGATTGCTGTTTCATTGACAAGCCGCTCAGTAGCGAACAACACTGGACACCCTCCATGAAATTATTGCGTGGCATAACTTTGAAGAAAAAAAATTAGCTCTTTGCCTCCGGGGTATATCGCTTGAAATTAATGGCATATTGTAATATTTGCAGACTCAGAATTAGGCTTCATATGCAGGCTGTTTGCATTAACTCTCATGAAATTTTTTTTCGCCTATATATTGTGTTTCACAGTTTAATCTTTTGCTGTTCAGAACGAATAAGCGATCAATCACAGTCTGGACCTTCGTGCATGTACATGAACGCGTAGTGTATTATGATCCTGCGGGCACCCAGGAACCCGCATGCCGTAATCCTTTGGTAAAATAACGCTTTTTCTCTCTTGCACTTGCCTGGACGTCTAGGTAGTGCTGGTGTCTGCGTCAAACGTTTCAAGGTACCTGCTGAACGCCCTTCATATTAACTCCCCCGCCGCCCTCTGTGCTCGCTTTTTCACTGTTTCTCGCTGAGACATGTCCTGGACACTGTACAGTCTTTCTCAACAGTATACAGCCCAAAAGGTCTGCTTCTAAGCCCTGCAGCACGGCTCCTCTTGCATACTCAGGAATGCTAATCTCTAATCTCGCGAAGGCGGGAGGAACTCAAGTCCTCAACCTTCCAAAGCTTAGGACTGCCTGCTTAACATCCCCGCTACCCTGCTTGGAAGCTAACCCCTTGGGCTGTATATTTTTGACCTTCCACTTGCTCGCCGGTATCGTACGAGGCCCAAGTGCAGGCTGTTTTCACCTGCAGAGATGGATAATAGCTTGTTTACATGATTGGCGCCCCCGAGGAAAACCGAAATGCATGCCTCGCGCTGCCACGGCCCACTTACTGGACAAGCTGGGTTTCAGACGAGCGCACCATATAGAAAACATTGGAGAGAGGTTGTTTTTTTTTCTGCCAGCACATCTTTCACTGATTGATTACGCTAGCTGCAGTGTGGTCTGCAGACCGCATCTTGATGCCTCGATTGCTGATGCAGCTTCCACCGGCTACGGGTACCTGGTGTGCACGGTTGGCCGCTCTGGACACGACCCTGCCATGTTCCCCATCAAGGAGGCCCTGTGCGACATCATTGTGTTCACGCACGTCGAAATGTTAAACTCGACGCTCATCTCAAGCACGGGAGGAGTGGCATTCGACACCTTCCTCAAGGTACTGTATTTACAGGAACGCTACCTCCCTCTAACACCACTCTGAAATGCTCGCTAACAATAACTGACATAGAAGGATTTCAAAGAAACTCTCGGCACATTCGCATATCGGGTGGCACATACGAATTCTAGGACTAAAGTTCCGCTCAAAACTCCCACTGTGAAGATCGTCATGTTCGTATCAAAGCACTTTCGTAGCCTATTATAACCATTGAACGGGTTTCAGGCGCAGGGCAGGGCAGAATTTAAGGACTTATAAAAGCTCGAAATTATGAAGTACCCCTCTTTGCCGAAAGTTTCCATATCACAAGTTACATATTTCCATACGTCTCCATAAGAAATTTTATGGAGTCAGGATGGAGCATAAGAAGCCGTATGGACTATATGGAAGCACCCATGGAACCTTATGGACTGCATATGACGTCATGCACAGTGTATAGAAATCGTATGGAAATTATGTGCAATGCTAATGGACTCCGTATAGACATTTCTATGTAATTTTCTACACCTTATGGACTCCATATTCCCATAATTCCATATTCCATATTCCCATAATTGTTGATTCTAAAAGGTACCATGCAAAATGGACGGAACACGAAGGAAGATGACAGGCTGAAACGCCGCTTCCTACGGTTTAATGCGCCCATGACGCGGGGACAAAAGCATCCCCTCCCCCTTCAGTCTCAACCGTGCCTCACTTTATGCCTCACTGCATGCAAGCGCCACCTGACAATGCGCTTCTGGTGTCAATCAGTTCATTATTTTACCTGACAGTGCGTGAATATCCCTTGGATTCCATTCATAGTTGACCCAAAGACCAGCTGCAACGAGGATGATTGATTGAATCTACCTCACCACATAAAAGTTGGCTGATATAAAAGCTGGCTGCCTAGACTTATGGACCTCACACGGGAGGTAACAGGCATGCCATTCTTAATTACCTGAAGATTTCTTGTAGCTATTTTGAGCGAACAATTGCATTCACCTCCCGCCCCCACCAAAAAAACACAACAAAAAAGGTCATGCGAATATTGCAATAAAGTACATTAAGTGAAAGAAGGCACAGAGAGAGGTAGAGAGGACTGAAATGCGTAGCGTCTACGGGTATATCAGGACAGATTGATGCACCAAATATATTTGTCTTCTAAGCTCAACTAGGAGAAATAGAACATTTTCTGGTAAAGTCGTACTGGAACACACATAAGAGAAGCCAGTGAACATGCAGCCAACTGTGCAGAGCATACTGAAGTCGGATCAGCGTCTCTGGCTCTCTTAATGATAAAAAGCAGTAAAAACCGCAGTACAAAGCCACCAAGGACTTACGGCGTCGAGCGGAGGCCTCCGATAGCGAGCAGTTTGCTTGCATTTACCTACGAAAAACCGCGCAAATGCGCCTGTGGCAATAACACGGTCACAAATAATTGTTTTAAAGCGCGCCTATGAGTGTGTGGTCATCCTCAGTTAAGTAAAAATATATCATAGCTTCTTTAACACCTACCACAAACGAAAACGAAACTGTGATATAGAATTTTTTTTTCAATGAGTGAGTGGTATATTATAAATGACACATGCGTACCGCCTGTCCTATTTTAGAGTTCGATGGAGAAGTCTTGTGCACATGATTTCTATATAACTTTGTGTATAGTTTCCGAAGATATTTTTCCCGTATCTGTACTCCCTTTTGCACATAGACTACTCTGGTGCAAAAAAGACGAACTGCGCAACAGGAACACGGACGAAAGGGAGGCAGACACACACTGCGTTAGTGTGTGTCTGCCTCCCTTTCGTCCGTGTTCCTGTTACGCAGTTCGTCTTTTTTGCATTATGATCAACCAACTAGCCCGACAAGTCCTGTTGACTACTCTGGTGTTGCGTGTAATTTTTTCTAACATCCCTCTTTATAAACTGCAAAATCGTGCCAGATGCTGCATTAATGCGAGGACAAGACCCTCTCAAAAGGTCAATCACCTCAATTTTTCTTTCCTTGTGGGCAGTGTCTATAGTATGCGGCGTGAGGAAATAATAAAGAAATGAAGCATAAAACAATCACGGAGCACGAACCTTCATTAATATTAAAGGCACCTCCTACCACTCAAGTTTGAGAGCCGTGATGGCAAATAGAATGTATTTATTTATTTATTTATTTATTTATTTACCCTAAAGACCCAGAAGAGGGCATTACATAGGGGGGGGGGGGGGGGATGATGAAAAGAAAGCACACATAACAAATCAACTCATAACAAATGATGGTAAATATACAGAGGGCAGAGTTCGGGTAACATTTGGTTAAGTGCAGTATAACATATTGAAACCACAAAATTCAACACGTTCAAACAAGTGAGTAATAATTAGGGCAAAATAAGTAACTAAAAATACAATGGCACATAAAAGAGGCTCCGGAGCTGTTCAGCACACAAGAAACGGCAAAGCAAAAAAGGACCGCCAAAAAGTCACGGACACGGTAAATCATTCAGCACTCTATGACGCATTTTCCGTGTTCAGAAATGTTATTAAAGCTGTTTGAAAAGATGATAATTCAGTATGGCCGACAATGCTGGGTGGCAATGAGTTCCATTCATTTATTGACAAAACCAGCGGTGACTTCTGATATTTTAGTGTGCGAGCGAAAATCGGACGTACCTTATGCGCATGATCCAGGCGAGCTGAACAATGAGGTGCAGGAAAGATATGATTTCTGGAGAATGGCGTTTCGCTATAGTATAAGGTGTGAAATAATGACAACCGGGCGAACTTTCTACGAGTAGCAAGAGGTTGAAGATTCATGGCTTGCTTCATTGCTGATACCCTTTGATGACGTGAGTAGGATGAGAGTATGAATCTGACGGCTTTATTTTGTACTGCTTCGAGAGCATTTGTAAGAATCGCGTGGGAGGGGTTCCATATAACAGAAGCGTATTCAACAGATGATCTGATAAGCGTTGTATAAGCGCTGCGCCGTGTTTCAGCGTTCGCAAGGTGTAAACGGCGTTTCAAGAGACCAATTCTTTTAAAGGCTTTATTAGTTATGTATTCAATGTGAGCATCCCAGGTTAAGTTCTGACTGAAAAACACTCCCAGATATTTTATACACGACATAGAGTCAATTCCACTATTATTTAACCGGTAATTATTCTGTGATGTTTCTTCTACGCTAGAGAATCTTACATGCTTACTTTTACTGACATTAATATTTATCTGCCACGTTGAACACCATTCAGTTAGTTCTGTTAGATCTGATTGGAGAGCTAGTGCATCAGTCGGGGTGGTTATCTGCATGTATATTACGCAGTCGTCTGCGAAAAGCCGTATTGATGAAGTAATATTAGAGGCTATGTCGTTTATATAAATTAGAAAAAGTAATGGCCCTAATACTGAGCCCTGTGGGACACCGGATAATACGCGAGTGGGTTTAGAAATGAGATTCTCAATTTTGACCGAGTGGTAACGATCGGTTAGAAACTGCTCGATCCATGTAGTTGTTTTGTCGTCGAGCTGTAAAATTCGGGTCTTTAGCAGTAAGCGTTTGTGGGCAACACGGTCAAAAGCTTTTGTAAAGTCAATGAAAATGGCGTCTGTGAGATGAGACATGTGTAGGGATTGATGAATTAATACGTGGCAAAACTTATACACGTATTCGACACTCTAGCCATCAACCTAAGACGGCTCTTTTTCGTCCTAATAATTTGTGGTTATGTTTTTCAATCAGTCTGTAATATTCCGTTTTCTCTCAACTAATCGTAGCTCTGTTATTCCGTATTCGCAAATAGTTCTTATCTCAAATCTCACGTTATCTTCCTTTGCTAAAATTAACCTGTGGCTGCGTCGGAATATATACATATATATTTCTAAGCTGCACGGTGTCACTCCCAGGCTGCCACAAATCGAGATAAGTCCACGCGTATGTCGTTCGGTGTCAGCTTCTCGCCTAACCGGCTGCACATGGACTTGGCGTCTTCACCGGATGGAAAGCGACTGGCCGATCAATACGTGCTGGGAGCGAAACAGGTCTTCGCCAATGCCTCGCTCTCCGTGCTGGGCGTCATGGGTCTCGACCGGAAAGTGGCCGACTTCAAGAAGGAGCAGAAGCTATCCGCCATGTTCAAGGCAAGTTGCCCTGTGCAGTTCTCAAAACCGCTTCACCCCTTAATTACCATGCACCAAACCGGTAAAATTTCACAATTTTTTCCACCTTTTTAATCATTTTAAGTAAACTGCCAGCGAGGTGGTGAAACGCCTGTGGTTTAGTCTCACAAATTAATGACGTAGTGACTCATTACGGGTACAAGATATTATGCTCTTTTCGTGTTTCATAGCTTTCTATCCTCGAGCACTCACAGGAAGGGTTGTTGCAGCAGCTAGTCACATGATCACTCTTCTATATGAAGGCTTCGTGACAGCTTAGTGTGATTCAGAATGTCCAAGGAAACATTCACAATCTGCTGCTCTCACAAACTCCTGCACTCTAAACATGAATAAAGCTAAGTGGGAGTAAAAAGGAAGTCAGCTGTTCTCTGGCGCAGTTCCTTACATGCGCAGGGTAGGCGTCTTAAATTTCGGAGTAGATTTCGATCTCTAGTTATGCGGAATACTTAACCTTGGCAGCGGAGGTACATTCCCACTTCAAAGCGTAGTAACTTGATGCAATTAGCAATGGAAGAAGGCTTTTAAACGCGGCAAAGGAGGTACTGAAATTAGCAATTATAGGAGATCTGAACCTCGATTAAAACCTTCGCAACAGCAAGAACTTCTCATGTTTTGAAGAGGGATTTTATTTCAGTAGCCAATGTTAATTGTTCGGTATTTTTAGTGATGACAATGTACCCAATGGCTTGGGCAGCATATCCTGCCCCTAAATGGGAGTTCGCAGAGGACAGCTTGCAGTGCACATACAGAGTGAAGAAAAAAACAAGGCGCCTTCTGGCGTACTTTAAGCTCTGATGTCCATGTTGTTATCTTGTTATAAACTGCGGCTTTGAGCCGATAATGACATTCTTACTGCTCCACGCAGACCTTGGAGACGTACGTGAGGACACTTCCAGAGTCGCAGCTGTTCTTGGGCCTCAGGCTGCTGGACAGCGGCAAGGAGCTCGCCTCCAAGCAACAGCTGGCAAAGGACGTCTTTCGGGCCGTCAAGGACATGAAGTAAGTTGCTGCCTGGAATGCGCTGCGCTCTTCAAGGGGCTCTGGAACACCTTCCGAGGATAGCACATCAACTCGCTCAATCACTGCACTGTGTCGTCATGAACACCTGAGCCAAATAATACACTTCTACAGGCCGCAGAGCACCCACAAACATGCGCGAAAGTTGGCGAGCCCTTCCCGGTGACTTTTTCATGCTCGCACCCTCCTCCGTCGCTCGCACCTGCGTACATCAGTTCAGAGATGGCTACGTTGGTTAGATTGTTTCTGACTTCAGGCAGCTACCATGGTCGCGACCAATAAGCGGCGTAGCTCCGGCGAGTCAGGAAGCTCCGCCCCCGCAGGTGGGGCCGGCGGAAGAGCGCCGACCTTTCAGCGTGCAAAAAGTGACGAGAGGAGAGGGAAAGGCGCAAGGAACGCTGAAATTCAAATTTTCACTACGGTTAACTTAACTTCTGCAAAGGGCATCAAAAGAATTCTTACGGGAGGTTATTCATCTAAGATCACAGCCATACCGCAACTTCATTAGAGCCCCTTTCAGAGCCCCTTTAAATAGGAAATGAAACTTAATTTCTGGGCTTCAAATTAACAGCTTGAAATTATTTGGCACCCTGTCCAATTCGCACAGCTAAAATAAAGCTGGGTCTGCTTATTCCGTGATGCATAGAAATAAGAGAAAGGAAAATAGATTTGCTTCTAAAGTTGCATTCCCCAAATTTTTAAAATCGAGATCGCATAATTTTTACGGCAAGTCACGTTAGTGATATTCACAATAAAAGTGAAAGAGCTTGGCCTAATGATCCACTTGCTAATTCATGCATACTATACGCCTTCACAGTAGATGTTTGTGAAGCGCTAGCGCTAAGTTCTTACGCGTGTCGGTCATGGCATAATCTAGGGCGTCCCCCAGGCACATCGCCTGTCTCTCCGCGCAGCCTAGTTATTTGAAGAGCCCGGCGCTGTGGCTCATTGGCTCTGGCGTACGGCTGCTCGAGGGATTGCTCGAGGGTCTTATCCCGGAGGCGGCTGCCGTGTTTCGATGGAGGCGAAATACAAGAATGCCCGTGTGCTATGCGATGTCAGCGCAAGTCAAAGAAGCCTAGGAAGTGCAAAGTAATCCGGATGTCTCCACTTCCCTCATAGGCCCCGTGTCGCTTCAGGCGTTACTGGCGGGCTGTCATAGGAAAATAAGGACATCTTGTTCTCCAAAGGAATGGACATGCTTGATTTCGCCTGACATCCGCGTGTACCAGGAGAAAGAGTGCTCATTCTGGAGAACTATCGAGGAACCCGCTTAGTACGCGGCATACGCGAGTGTCCAGGCCCAGATTTAACGAGTGGTTCGTTGTGTCGTCCATGCCCAGAATCACCCTCCTCATACTCGTGACCCACAACGTGGAAGATTTTGGCAAATCGTGCACTTCCCTGCCGGTGAGCTCGTGGTCGCCCAGGAGCTACAAGGATGCCACAAAACCCGCACTAGTAAGTCGGACCGCAGTCTTCCATGGAGTATAGCGATGGGAGAACACTTTTAACCGCTGCTTCCTAGAACTAGTTGCCCTTTATTTTAGGAGACATGTGTTCACATCCACAATTGCTTTTCTCATCAGATAACCCCTGGAAAGCTCCTTTAGCACATGTTACGCCTTGAAGAGGAGATTTGACGCACAATGCCACTGCTGCACGCAGGAGGAGATATTCAAGTTCCTGGAGTTCGGCCTGAAGGGCGAGAAGCAGGTCGAAGTGACGCTCTCGTCCACGTTGGCTCTCATGACGTACAACATGCTTAAGAAAGTGACGAGTCCCGTGAAGTTCGGCGAGCCCTGCGCAGCGCGCTACGCCCAGCCCTTCTCCGTGTACTGCCTCGAGAAGCCGCCCAGTGAGCAGGAGCACAGCGACAGCCTGACCGCGGTGGGCTTCAACGACACCCTGCTCTTCACCTACGAGACGGCGGCGACGGTGGACAAAAAGGCGAGTGCAGTGTCGGCGCATTTGTCCCACGGGGCGCCGCCCTTTGTCATACTCCCCGACTGCAGCGACGCCTGCTGGGAAAGCCTGAGAAAGAAAGGACAGGACTCCAGTTTCGGTATCCGCAATGGTAGTCTGCCGACACATTTGATGCCGATGAGAAAAGAAGAACGGTGAAACACTCAATAATAAACAAAAAATTGGAGGGGACACTTAAGCTTCGCCCTAAGGGTATGACGCGACAGCGTAATGGAATATTTTTCATATATGCGGGTGGTCCTTCTCTGCTTTACATTTATAGATCCCTGCGAGTCCTCATACCACTCCTGGCGCTGTGGTGCAGCGGTTAACCGATTCGTCACTGCCCTGCAATGGCAGGTGCTCCCAGCGGTGGGCCTTGTGCGGCTCAGGTTGCTCTTCCCGAGCGACCAATCATTATTGCAACTGCCACGTGCCACGGTGGGCAGGGTGTGATGACGCCGCAAATTCACGCGACCTTGGTGGCCCACCTGCATCCTATAAGTTGCTCTCCGGGCACCACCTGCCAGAGTAATTAATGCTCGTGATCTTTCGCTCACAACACCGACGACGCCGACGCCGGATTTACTGCGTAACGTGGCCTTTAACGCTATCGCTATAATAATTCATCGTGTCTTGAAGAAACACTGAAGAGAAAGTCAGTTTTGCCTACGTCGATTTATTGACTGCTCCTAGTGCCAGAGGCTGATGTCAGTGGATCGATTGCTTATCCAAGCAAGAAACAAAAAAAGGGTAAGAAATGAAACACGAGTATGCTGCTGCCAGTGGCCGTTTTCACAACAGACTGTGATGACGTTAACACTTTTTTACGGGAATCTTCGACGCTAAACCGCATCGCCATCCACTTGAATTTCCGATCATAAAGCTCATAATAGTTTCAACGTTGCGAGTTCTAGTCCTGTGGCGGAAACAATATTGCTTCGTTTCTAACTCCAAATTTATCAGCAATTAAACCGTTTCTCTGCTGCCGAACTAATCCAACGCAGCTACTAAAAGCCAAAAAATTGAGTTTCTGCTACTAAAAACAATGGCATAGAGTTGTATCGTTTAGAAACGCGAGGGTAGAAGGCTTAAAGCCGCGATGACAAAGTAACTACAATACAAATATGCCGTCAAAATATCGACCAGTAGAAGCTACACTTTTATCAATATCTTGTCTCGTACCCTGAAGCTGGATTTTCGTAGTGGAATCAAATGTAGCGGCCCTATATAGAGTCAGAGTAGTGGATTTGAAAGTTCCCAACAATTCAGAAACAACGGTTATGTATGGACAAGAACGCACGTGGGAAGTGTATTGCATTGATAATGAAACTTCAGTTTCGGCAAGAACCTTTTCGTCCAGCTTGCAGCAAGATATAGACAGGTTACAGGCCTGTAACGAAACAAGAGCGAGAATTGTTGGTAATTGAGCAAACCAGAGTCTTTCGGCAGTTTTTTTATTCATTTGGAGCAAGAAATAATACCGGATATTTTTTCTGCTCATCAGGTGGAGCTCATCATTGAGCGGAGGCCTCCTCTACTGGCTGCGTAATTTCACTTGTGGGCATTAGATAAATAGACATTTTACTTATTTATTTACTTACATTGCTTCCACCTTCGTTTTAGAGCATAGCAGGTAGCGACGGGTTACAAATAATAGCATATATTCACAGTCATCTGCAGAAAATGGTTCACAACAAAAAGTGCCGGGATTAGGGACTCGAGAACACAATGAAGTTTTGAATGGAACAAAATTGCACTGATGGTTTCGTAATCAAAAATAACTTATCGCGGCCCACCTTAGACGCGCAATACAAGTCATGCTTCACCGAATTCGCGGAATGCAGTTTGCTGATCACAAACTACGCCCAGAATGAAAAGGCACAGTTCATACAGAAGGGGCTTGAGCTTCAAAAAGCAAACTGCAGTGTAAAGAAACAGAAGCTGCTTAGAGAGCTAGAACAAAACGTGAACTACCTCTAACCCTCTTTCGAAATAGGTGAAGAAACAGGCAGATGTGATGAAGGGATCCAGCTGGCTATATTCGTGTAATTCCAGATTACAAAAGATAGGCGTTGATACGACCATCGTGTTCGGTTAATCCGCAGTCGTGCTTCCGCCTTGCTGAACGCGTCTGAAAAAAGGTAATGTATTTATTAACATCTATTGCTAACATTTACAGAGCATTGGGAACAAATATTAGACGAGCTTGTCTTGCTGTAATAGGTAAAGCTCCAAGACAGGAGGCACCGAGTAGGTTGCTGGGGAATCGGTGCGTTTGTATTGATTGCGTAAAAACCATATAGGCTCTCGCGAAAAATTTTGATTTTATGGTAGTAGTAATTGTGTCGAAACCATACATATTTTAGCCGTGGCTTTCGTTACATTGTATGAGTGCACAAGTTTAATACGTCCAAGTAACAGCCTCAATCATCTCTTCAAAAACATCTTACGTATACGACACAGGCTGTTCGTCTGAGCTTAAAAGCAAGGCTGACGCTTAAACATTTATATATGTGCTTTTCTGTCAACATTAGTGTACTTAATTTGTTGTGAATTTATATGGTTGCTTGTTTCTGGTTACTTCTATTGCCGCGGATTTTTTAACATTGATCGAGATCTGTAACTATGAACACAGTCTGCTATTACATCAACTGACCTCTCAACTAGGAAATGCTCCTCGGAGTTGCTGATCTCGCTCTAAATGATTCAGTCATCAGCGAATAGTTTAATACTGCAGTAATATTATACAGGGCGTTTCACCCAGGACTGTCAGCAATTTTCAAACTTTTTGAGTTGGAAGACCGTTTTATTATTCGGAATAGATTTGCTGTGTTGTAAGACGTCAGCATACAGAGAAGATATGCTACTAGCAAACTGGTTCAGGCACAGGAGGAACCCATGGCACTGGGCGTCACCTCTCAAGACTCTGATGAACGGTGCATGCTTGATAAGAATTTAATGTTCTTCATACAAAGAGTGACCGATTAAAGGAACGGTCTTGATCTTTAATGAAAGTTCAGAAGCTTACTTCCGTAATGAGCGCAGCTAAAAAGGCGATACATACCGGGTTTCACTTTCTTTTTTTTTCAACCAAGACACAATACCCGATCTTCTGCTTATGGAAATTATCTCTGAATAAGAGAGACAACAGTGGGAGGTGGCTTAGTTGCTCCGAACGGTTCCTCTCCGACATTATGTTCGATAGCCCTTTACTGTAGATAACCAGCTTCGGTTCCTATACTTGATGCTCGTATTGGAATAAAACGACATTTTCTGGCGCCCCACTGGCGGACGAGTCGGCGCGCATTCTTTTCTGCACGCTCCTGGCTACTAAAGAGGGTTGCATGGATCGTGCCTGCTTTATGTTCAATAAAGCTTCTGCTCGCAAGTAAGCCATCCCGAATCTATCAGACTCCGACACACGTGACACCTGACAATCTGACACAACTATGAAATGCGGTAGTTAAATGGCATATTCGAATAATACAGTATGTTAACAAAGCTTAGCATTACATCCACCGAGTGTCTTACCCAAAAATATCCAAAGGAAATCCACGGACGCTCCAGCCAAAAGCGCCCAGACGTTACCCACTCACGTACCGTTGACGTTGATACCGCACCTTGTACACCCCAGGATGAAGAAAACAACCTTGAAGGGTTGGCTCACGACACTAATAAAACAAGCATGCGACTCCATGTAAACGTGTAAAATTTTATAAGGCTCAAGGGGCAAAGTTTGGCAAGAAACATAGACAATGATTTAGAATTCAAGGATGCAAATTCATGAAATATAGCTATCTGCGGGGAAGCCACACGTAAAGGAAACGGTGCGTTAATTATCAGTCGATAATTCGTACTATTTCACTGATAGCGACTGCAATCGCTGCGATGAGTGCCCCCCCCCCCCCCCCCCCTAGTGTGCGCGTATCATCTGGAAGGCCTTCGCCAAACCAGAAAGTGCAAGTTTATGTGAGCACACCGTCCGTTGCATAGTTTGTGGAGGAGGCCACTTTTCTCGTGTTGCGGTTTTCGAGCATGGGCCTTGTCGCTACCTTTTATCTGTTTTATACTCTTGTTTTCTTTTTATGTCGCTTGTATGCATGCACCACTGTTCTGATTTGGCTTTCTAATCTTTCTGTTGGCTACTAATTCTGTTTTTATTTTACTTTGAAGACGTTCAAGTTACATATCTATATTTCTCGCCTCTTAGCAGCAAGGCCGCCATACCTTGTTCCGCACGTTACCCTTTCCTTATTTTGTTCTCGTGCGGTTTTTAAAATAAGCCACAAGATTTCCCTACTGAAAGTTTCCAAATGACGAGTTCCATAATTCCATAAGTTTCCATCAGAAATTTTATGGAGTTACTATGGAACATATGCAGTCGGTATAAACTATAAGGAAGCACGTATAGAAATTTGCAAACTCTACATGACGTCATGTACCGTGTGTAGAAGTCATCTAGAAATTATGTAGAATGTTTTTTGATTTCGTACAGACAAGATATGGATTACCATATATTTTCAGTAACTTATCGACTCATTATTCTCATATTTCCATACGAGCGGCTCATATGGAACGTTTCAGTAGTGGATGATGGCGCTCTTGATATTTGTTTCCTTGCTGTCTAATCCTTCCCTTATAAAAATGGTCTATGGACAGTCTATAGACTTCTTATAGAGTCTATTTCCTTCCTGTAGATATTTCTTTGTGTCTATTCATATTCTCTAGATTATCTATAGACTAAATGTCTACTAGAAGTGTATGGCCATGAATCTATAGATAGTCTATGGACTGTCTATATGATTTTTATTACCTATAGACAGTTATCTAGTGTTTGTCTATAGCGTGTCTATATAGTTTATAGACAGAAGTCTATAGACTGCCTAAATAATTTTTGTAAGGGTTCGCTCTGTCTCAAGCATGATCGGTCGCCACTTATGCGTTTGGCACCTTAACGTGCACTAATCATAAGACGAAAATTGATGAGGATGTGATAATTGCATCACACAATGCATGGCTCTCCCTGTTTATACTCCCCTGCTGATCTTCTTCCGTCTGCAGATGCGCCGATTCGTGATGCCCTTGGACGACAAGGTGTTCAGGCGCGTGGGCTGGGCCTTCTTCGACCTCGCCCTCGAAGTCTACAACTATAGCTTCTGCAAAGTCAAGAACGCCTTCCCTCATACGTTCCCGCGGCTGGTGGCCGCGCAGAAGATCCTGCAAGAAAACAGAAACCGGAAGTTTAAGCGTTGAAAACAGATCGAATGATGCCAGCAGTTGCTTACGTGACGGTATGAATTAGTGAAACGTTTTACAATAAATGAACAATGTTGTCCATAAACCAGGATACTTATTTCTCAAGTACGGGCAGAACTCAACGAAGAGAGCTATGTAATGCAGTATTTAAATGGCATACTCGAACAATACAGTACGCTCAATAAAACTTAGCATTGTTTAAATCCAGTATCATTATCAGTGCATGGCTGGTAGCTACTTTGAACAATTGCTCGGTTGTTCGAAAGGAAGGCTTCGGGGTTGCCGTAACAGTAATGTTCAATAATCTTTAGCGGGATCTCTCGTGTTATACTTAGGAACTGAAAACAATCGTGGTTTGCTCTGGTGCAATGCACTCAGTTGACCGTTCAGGGTGAACAAAGGAACTAAAGAAGGGATGGAACCGCAGCTCTCGTGAATCATGTGATTTAATCACCAAGCGTAAACGTTATAAAAATTGAATGTTTTGCGCAAGGCGTTTACAAGTTTCGGTATTGGGACAAGTAATTTTCGCGCAACAGCAGATTCGCAGACAAGGAATACTATCCACGAGAGTCATAGCCAACTGGAGCAGCGAGATGGGGAAGTTTTTAGAGATAGGGTTGCCGCAGCTGGCGCGGGATAGAGATAAATGGGGAGCGTCACGAGAGGCCTTTATCCTGCAGTGGTGGTGGTGGCGGGTACTGTTGAATATACGCGTAAATTTTAAGGTGAAAAGTTTGTATAGCCCATCAGTCAAAATTCGGCGTTGACCGACCGTCCACGAGAAACTGCAAGAAAGCCCACGTGACCGCATGTCATCAACAGTGCCTATACATCATCAGTAATGAAATAAAATAAATATCCTCCGAAGTGGGTTCTGAACCCTGGCCGCGACAGTTCAGTGTGACGTCACCAAGGTCCTGGAACCGGATGGCGTCAACAGACCGGAAGCGAAACCGGAAGTGGGGGTCATCAGACCTGAATGGACATTAGCTAAACCGGAAGGGACGTGGTGGCTCGGTTAAAGCGACGCTTTATATCTACTTGTTCGTCATGTAGTCTTTCCTAAAGGTCTCCACCCTAAGGCCATGACCTCAAGGCCTTCCCCGGACATGCATTTCATGCGTTACTAGTGCTTATGAAGTAGTACTAGCTAGTAAACATAGTTAACTAGTAGCACACGATGACACACAAGAGGTTTCGCATTCACAGCATGTAAGTAGTCTTCAGTGCCCTGCAATTTTTTTCAAAGAAAGGCGGCCTCAATATTCTGGTATTTCCTTGTGAGTGCTTAGTTACTGGCGTTAAAAATTGAGACTTTGATGAGCTTGACTTAAGAACTGAAACGTGACACCGGTACGATGCAAAATATAGGACATGAGTGAATTTAAGAGGAAACTAGACCAGATTTTCGTTTGACACAGGCGGCTGCATGACAAAACTTATTCTTCAGTGAATGATAGAAGGATGGAAAGGACAAAGACACGGGCCTGTCTAGTGGAGAGCTAGCCACCACGTCCACTGCCAGCGTGCCATAGAAGGAGATGGGGGAGGGAGAAAAGATGAAAAGGGGGAAAAGAGGGAAAGAGAGGAAAAGAGGTGGGATGGGAAAAGGGGGATGTGAAAAAAAACAAGGGAATGAACTCAAGTATCTGATAACGACAACGACGTCCCCACTTGGATAGCTTACGTTAAAGGCGTTTGTTCTACTGCTCGCAAATAATTGCGGCCTTAAATGCATAAGTGGGTGCCTCCGCCAGCTCAGTGAAAGGAACAGCACAAAAAGATGAAAAAAATTGGAGTGGACACTTAAGCTCCGCCTTAAGGGTATGACGGGAGAGCGTAATGCGTAAATTCCCATATACGCAGAAGGTCATTCTTTACATTTGTAGGTCGCTGGGAGTCCTCAAACCATACTTGGCACAGTGGTGCAGCGGTTAAGCAATGGCAAGTATTCCATGCGTGTTATGTTAGCGACGCGATTTAGGAAGAATTTATAGCACTGCGAACGAATTCAGCCAAACGGGGGCCGCCTTTTTTTACCGGATGTTTGTCTTCATCCTTCTTTAACCGAAGAAACGAAGCGCTGCCTATAGTCCAGTTTTTGTGAAAACTGTCTTTTTCGGCCGGAACTGCAACAGGCGAAGCGTACTGTAGATTTTTAACCAATTCAATCAAGAACCCCTTCAGAACGCCAAGTCGATGAAAAAATTGGCTGGGGTTCAGCTTGGCTTCAACCTTGCTATACGAGCGAAAGGTTTGTTAAGCATGGCCTCCACTGTCTCAAATCAAGTGTCATGGTCAACGTCGACGATCAAGGTCAAAGGTCAAGGTCAGGTACCCAATTGTTATACTCATACGATCACGTGGTCAGGCTACCATAACTTGGGCCATACCACCGAGCAGTTAGGTCTGACCTTGTGAAGCATTGAAGGTCATTGTCGATGTGGTGCCCAGTGCCTCAAATCAAAAGTCAAAGTCAAAGGTCAAGGGCCAAGGTTAGGTACCCAATGGTCATAGCGTTGTGATCACATTGTCATAGTCATGTGATCAGGTGGTCATACTACCATAGCTTGGGCCACAGCACCGCACAGTCAAGTGCGGTTTGACCTTGTGAGGAATTGAACGCCATTGTCTCATTCGCATCGAAATCGGAAGGAATGAGTACCCCGAGCAGGAGAGCTCTCGCTCTAAAAGACTGCGGTATGCCACACAACGTTCGCTGCTTACCGTACTTGCAAAACGCCAGTGATGCGAGCACCCCCCGACTGCGACACAGCGCTGGGGCATGGTAATCACGCGAAAATATTCGAAACTCTTTTCACCTTCTTAAGTACCACAGTAGGCCTGGAGCAGTATTTCAGCCACCAATGTTTCACTTCATGCCGCCCGTAATCCGTTCATTGCCAGTGAGATCGGCTTGAGGAAGGCTCTCGGGGCCTGGGGCACCTCTCCACGTGGGAAGTATGAGAGACCCTGTTTTGCTCCGTGGACCCGGGCACGCACAAGATCGCGACGGACCGGGTCGCCGACGTCATAGACCGTCGTGTGCTCATGAGTGTTCGATTGCAGTGGCGCCATTCGCGGGCCCAGGGGCCTATGTGCCCTACCACCCTGGAGTTAAAATTTGACGAAAATAGAAGATGCCGACCAAAAGAAAGGATGGGATGATGTTTCGGCTCATCCCATCCTTTCTTTTCGCGACCTAAGGCTGAGCGCGCTGCAGCGCGCTTAGCCTTGAAGGGTCGTTGCCACGGCTCTCTCCAGACACAACGCCATCTACTCCTTCTGACGCGCGCTTAGCCTTGACTAGATTGAATGTATGCAGCTCGACGGTCCGAAAATGTGCCGGTCTTGGTACGAAACAAGCCACGCAGACGAACCATCTTGTAGAAAGAACTTTAAGGACCAACGATTATCTTGCCTTATCATTACATGGCCTGCCCAAGCCCATTTGTTCGTTTTGATTTCGATTAGGATGTCGTTAAACCGCGTTTGTTCCCTCACCCACTCTGCCCGCTTCCGGTCTCTTAACGTTACACCTATCATTTTTCTTTCGTAACCTCCCTGCGTTGTCCTTAAACTTAAGCTGAACCCTTTAGTAAGCCTTCCACGTCTCTGCCCTTTAGGTGAGTGTATCTCACCGATACAGGTCTATCTTGTAATTATATGGTTTCTGCTCCCCATATGGAATGTTCGTTGGACCCTTGTGAGATATTACAAATAGATTTTGAATAAATCAGTGAAAATGTGGCACTCAAAAAGATGAATTGGCAGTAAAGAAAGAGAGTTCATACCAAGCGCGTGTCGCTAGTGAAAAGAAGAAGAGGTGTCATTAGCTGCCACGATCGCTTTCTCCCCAGCTCTGCAACGAAACAAACACGACTGCACTGTCATATATTTGAAGGCGCAACGACGACAGCCAGAAGGACGACGCCACTGCCGATCACAGCAAGGTGAGTACGTGGGGCTTGAGCCTGATGAGCCCAATTATCCGCTTCTCCGTTCATCCTTGGTTTCATTAGGCATAGGACATTTTAAAATTGTGCGACTCCCCTCTTCACGCTTCCAGTATAATATTTCTTAGTCAACCTTCCGCCTTTTTTAGTGCTTCCTGGTCTCGATTTCATACCCCGCAGATATGTTACGTGCAGTCCCTCCTTGATCGCATAAATATCCATTTCACTGATGTCCGCCAAATATATAACAACTCCTCATCTGTCCAGATTGAATTCGATGACATTTTCCCATCGAATGCAAAGCTGCAGCCCTTCCCGCTTCTTCAGGGTCTATTGCTGGACCACCTAAGGTCCTTTCCCTCTCATGTTCTTATTGCTACCGATGCCTCGCAGGATCGCGAAAAGGCAGGTGTGGGAATTTTTTCACCTTCACTGGATTGGTCTTTTTCTCTCCGTCTTCCTGACTTCACTCCAATTTTTCTGGCTGAATTATTAGCAGTAATCTTAGCCTTACGAAAATTAGAATCTACCGTTTCCCAGGTCGTGGTTATGACAGACTCTCTGTCCATTTGCTCTTCCTTATCCTCGCCCACTGACTCTCGGCCGTTACGCCTCTTTAAGTTCCTGATTCCGCTGCATCTAAATTCGGTAAGGTTGCTTTGGGTACCAGGTCACATGGGCTTTCACTTAAATGAGGTTGCAGATTCCTTAGCAAGAGCCTCTCTCAGCGGCACAATTGTTGCTGTCCTACCATCGTGTGCATATACAGCTGCGGTGAGGTTTCGCAGCTACACAATATTTCAGGAATTTGCTGCCTCGGCTCTTACATCGTCTCCCGAATATCAGCATCTTCTGCATCCTTGGAGTAGCAAAGACTGGCGCTCACGCAGGCTAGAGGTCTCTTTCACGCGCTTGCGTTGCCGGGTTCCCCTTCTAAATTTCTACCTTCACAGATCTGGCCTGGCAGCTTCCCCACTGTGCCCTTTTTGTGCCGAACCTGAGACAATAGATCACTTCCTGCTGTTCTGCCGCCGCTTTTCTCATTTGAGGAAGCGTCTTTTGCAAATTCCATTTCATCAACTGGGCTTGCCTGTGTCTTCCGCGGTTGTTCTTTCCATTGGCGCTTCTTTGCTTGGACGAAGCGATAGGAGTGTGCGCTCTGCTGTGCAAAATTTTCTTCAAGAAACGCAGCGACTCCCATTCTAATTTCTTTTTCCTGATCTCTGTCAGTAAGACATTGCAACATTACAGGCATTGTGTACTATTATGCACATTAAGCAATTGTCCCGTCTTCGATCTCCAAGTTAACTGGACCCCTTTCCTTCCCTCTTCCAATCTATCAGACTACATACTATTTCCACTGCTTTTCCCGTCAAAAATTTCCTGTATCCAGTAATTAACCGCCTGTGTCTTGGCCACTCCCCCGTAGTGGGTATGTGCCAGCAACGTCTGAGGCCTTCCTTCCTTCATAGGAACGCACGCTTCTACTATACTCCGTTTCATACATAGCGTGCAACGCTCTTAATGCTAGCACGTTCCTGTTTCTCTGCTTGCTCTTTTACTACGACCAGTCTTGCTTTACTTACGGCTTGTTTGAGGTGTCCACCGAGAAGTGAGGAAGTTACTGCACTTTTTCTTTCCTAAAGTCCAATTGCCTTCTCTGCGCGGCCTGCACTCGCGATCAAGAAGTATTGCATTCCTTGTGATGAGCGAAAATAACGAATGCTTTGCCTACTGCCTTATTACGTGATACATTTGCCAAGTGCCTTATTAAATGCACTCTTACGCAGCCGCCGCGGTCGGGTTCGAACCCGGGAACTGATCCGGAGTTCCCGGGTTCGAAACCGACCGCAGCGGCTGCGTTTTTATGGAGGAAAAACGCTAAGGCGCCCGTGTGCTGTGCGATGCCAGTGCACGTTAAAGATCCCCAGGTGGTCGAAATTATTCAGGAGACCTCCACTACGGCACCTATTCTTCCTTTCTTCTTTCACTCCCTCCTTTATCCCTTCCCTTACGGCGAGGTTCAGGTGTCCAAAGATACATGAGACAGATGCTGCGCCATTTCCTTTCCCCAAAAACCAATTATTATTATTATTACTGCTGGCGACCACCAGTCGAATACTCGTGTCTTAGACTACTCGACAAGGCCCGCCGCGGTGGCTCTGTGCATGTCAAGGGGCTCGTCTGCTAAGCCGGAGTACCCAGGTTCGAACCCGACCGCGGGCGGCTGCGTTTCGATGGAGGCGAAACGCAAAGGCGCCCGTGTGCTGTGCGATGTCAGTGCACGTTAAAGGTCGCCAGGGGGCGAAACGATTACGGAGCCCTCCACTACGGCACCTCCTTTTCTCTATATGTGAGATAATTGCTGCGCCATTTCTTTTCCTCAAAAACCAATTCCTATTTCACTCGATCACAAAAAAAGTGCGGAGTAACACGTCTCCCTTTATTTTTTCATGGGGACTAATTCGTACCTTTCATAGAGTTGCACGCTATGCCATCGGTCATATGTCGTCTCTGCTTGGAATTTCAGCGCGAATAAGCGAATTGTTTCACCGAGAGAAGCATTTTATAGTGCGTTTCTAGCGTTGCCACAGTCCGCACAAAACTCGCATGGCTCTAAGATGCGCTTACCAGCAAACATTGAGTGATGGAGGCTTAAACTCAGTTTTAAAGCTTTCAGAAATGACTTCTCCTTACACTGAAGCTTGTACGCGGGCCGTCAAAAAAAAATACACGAACAAGCGACGAGGGCTGAATCTCTGCTGTTCTAGAGCTGCTCTCCGTCGTAATATGCAGACGTTTAGGGAGGGTCGGCAATAAGCAGTGTGCGATTGGAAGCTTACTCGTGTTTACGTCATCGTGCAAAATTTGTGGCAGCGACAGTTGTGCGTCGTCCACCTAGAGTTGCAGATTTGAAAACTGCGTTAGGAAATCGCCGAAACTCTATCGCCCACCGCCATCTCTCTCAACTCCTCCACCTCCTTTTCCCATAAGGGAGAGAGGGAACCCATTTCAAGGCTTACGTGACCACGCAGGTCCCTGCACAACCGCGCTTAATCGCCGAACCATCCGGCAACCTTTCCATCAGACACGCCATGATGAAGGACGTTTCCGAAGACTAGAAGACTAGACACGCCTGTCAATAGTTATGTAGCCTAACAGCAACAGTTAAAAAGTTAACTATTCAATATCAGTTAACCAGCCTGCTAGTTAGCATGTCTTAGCTGTACTTTAATGCGCTACACCGCTGACAATGCTATGCCGAAAAAAGCGCTTGTCTAATTAAAAATTCCTTTGTTCGTAAACTGCGTAAAGTCTTAGGTGAAGCACCATGTAGAACGCTGAAGTTAAAAAGAAAGGTCACTGTTGTTTGCATACAACGAGCAGCCGAGTGAATAGCATTTGAATAATTGCAGCTTCATTAGGGTTCCGGGAAATGAAACAGTGCATTTACACCGCGTCAGTTCCCGAAATTACTGTGCAAATACACTAAGCGTGTGTCTTGCTTGGGCCGAGAGTTCAGCAGTTGAACGACGCGCGCACTTTTTGCTGTTGCTTTTTCCTCCGCAGTTCCCCTGCTTGCACAAAATAAGGACGATCAAGACTCCCGTGTTCTTCAACGTTACCATACCGGGCCAGTACCAGGCCCTCGCCTGGATCATTGGCTGCGCAGGATTACTCGATACCGATCGGCGCTTTCTCCTCCATCACGGAGAACATTCGGGTGAGCGCCGAGTGTCTCCATGATAGGCGTCGCATTCTCCGGGGGGTCTAGGTGGCGAACTGGTTCCGGATAATTGCCTGTTACCTTCCCTTACAAAAACGGTATATAGACAGTCTATAGACTTCTTATAGACTCTATTGTCTTCCTATAGATATTTTTTGGCTGTACTTAGCCTCTAGACTGCCTATAGACGAAGTCCACTGAACGTGTATGGCCGTAAATCTATAGATCGCCTATAGACTGTTTATATATAGCATCTGTATTGCATATAGACTGTTCTATATGATTTGTATATAGACTTTATAGACAGACGTCTATGAACAGTCTATAGACTGTGTAAAGAAATTATTGTAAGGGTTATGCGTGATCTTTCCTTTCAGAGCTTATACTATAGGGCTTACCCCTCCGGAAATAAGGGATGCCACAGTAGTACTTCATAGCCTACTCACTCGTCAGTTGTTGTATGCTGCAAGAGACTCTTTGAACGGGATGGTAGCCTATATATAGCATGGAAAACTGATGT
The DNA here is from genome assembly GCF_052857255.1 of Amblyomma americanum. Taxonomy (NCBI): domain Eukaryota; kingdom Metazoa; phylum Arthropoda; class Arachnida; order Ixodida; family Ixodidae; genus Amblyomma; species Amblyomma americanum. The sequence continues at coordinate 70,224,489 of NC_135506.1, read as the reverse complement.
ACATGTTTATGCGTTGGTAACCCATTACTGTTTTTCATCCGTAGTGTTGCTTCGCAGTTTTCCTTAAAAACTGCAACACGATTTTTCTTTTTCACATGAGCAGCTGAGGAGTGCCAAATGATTATTTACGTTCACAAATATTATTCAAATAATGTGCCATGGTTCCTAAACTACTCCTACGCTCTTGCAGCATCGTTGCTGTGGGCACACGTTGTTGCATGAGCAGTAACTCAGACCGGAATATCTGCTTTCCCCCAAAACGTCTGCCGCTTATTAGCGGCTTTCGCGAATGTGAAGAGCAGGGAAGTTTGTTTACCGTTTACAGACGTAGCATTATAACTAGTTCCCGCAGTCACCTGGCGAACAGTTTCCGCCAGCTAAATCCTGTATTCAGTCGCATAATGAACAGACTTATTCGAACAAAAATATCTGTCAACATTTGGAGGGTGTGTTAATAATTCGGGATAAAATGTTCAGAAATAAATATTTCTGCCCATTTTATAAGAAATTGTTTATTAGAGCATTTTTTTTTTCATTCATATATCCTAAGATTCCTATTGACAAGAAAAGAGCGAGATGCGCTCGTTCGACGAGCGCGTTCATTACGCGAGTTAGGCCGGGGCTTCTACGACGCGCCGTAAATGCTCGTTTTCGTTGAAAATTGTCATTGCGCCTGCAATGGCGCTGCTTTGTTTAAATGAGTACAGACACAAAAGTTCAAACGCAAAAAAACAAGACAATTTCTTTCATGGGTGTTAGGAGATGCTTTGTAGAAAGTTTCAGTCACAGGCGTTCAGCGGAACTTATCTTAATATGATTTTCAATGTTGCCAGAGCCGCCACTCGGCAATTCCACCCGAAGGAAGTGACGTCAAGGTGCACTTTTAACATTTACTGTGGCGCCACCGAACCCAGTGGTTGTTCGCGGAAACAAATTGTGCTTAGCAGCGGCGCTGACGTCACGAAAATGTGGTAGCTCCGCTTGATAGGTGGGTGGTGACGTCTAGGTGCCCTCCAGAGCTGGCGCTGACCGAGGCTGAAACTGCTGGTACAAAATCATTTCTAGTAAATGATTCCCATGACGTACTCGTGATTTCAGCTCATTTTCATGATTACTATGCCCGTAGACTTCCGTCAAGCAAAAAAACACCTAAGAATTTTGTCTTTGCCATTTTAATGCAGAATTTATTTGCAGGCAACGCACCGCAATAAAAGGGAGATAACTAGAAAGTTGTGGGCGAAGAAGAACATGACGACCTCGATACAAGGGCTTCAACGGATGATAGGTGGAAATGCATTTATGCGCAAGTTGCACCTAATGATTAGAGTACCTGTCTGGAAGTTATTAAAGCGAAAGCTTTACTGGCCTTGTCGAGCCAAGGTCATCGGCGCCGCAATTTGAACTTCAAGTGGAGGAGCGGTGGAGTTGTGGCAGTCACGTAACATACCACGTCACTGGCCGCCGCCTTGGCAGCTGTGGCCAAGTGACTAACGACGTGACTCGCCGTTTTCTGAAAAAAAAAGAAGCCGGCGCCGCTATCGCGGCATTCACATTACAGCTCTCGATATGGACGGAGCGAGTCGGCGGGAGCCGTCCACGTCGTCGGGACGATTTCGCTAAGCCCCGCTTAGCTGAGCTAAACTGGAACCATTTTTTTACAATCGCCCCTAATTAATATTCTGTTAATATATTTGGCCAATTTTTCTGCATTTGACATGTTCTTATGATGCCTTTATTTTTTTCTGTTAGCTGTTTTTGGAGTGCAGCCATGCGGCAGAATTCTTTAATGTATGAACAAAATAATTATTACATTAAATGTTCAGTCAACTAACCAATTAATCAACGAGTTAGTCAGGTAATCAATCAATCAATCGTTGAGAGGTAGAATGTGACGAGATACTGCGCTGTGTGGACTTCTCCTCGCAGTTCCCGCTCCGGGCCTTCCAGCCGGAGTACCTGTGGGAGCCAAACACGGTGAACCGGGTGAATGCCTACTTCGAAGAGATCGAAGACCGGGACATCGGGGTGGGACAGGAGTCCAGCGGGGCCGAGGCTCCGGGCATCCTGTATGACGCCACCGAAGTGCTGGACATCTCCATGGACCAGGACGAGCCACTGGCCTTCCGGCCCTTCGTGGGATGAACGACCGGCCCGCTGCTCATCGCAGGAACCTCGACAGCGGCATTATTTTCGTGTCCCGGAAACACTCTCCCGCGGCCTCTGCCCTATATACTCCTGCGCATTTCCAGAGGACAGGATTCATTTTCCCTATTGCGCAGTGTTTATCATTTGCATTTATATCGATATACGAGAATATCAGTAAAAAAGAACCTTTTTCACTATCGGTACACAGCAAATCACATTTCTGTTTATGAAGTTGCAGAATATAAGTATCTAGGCCTATAGATATCTAGTAACCCCTCTCGGACCAAGCATGTTGACTTTGTTTAGGCGAATGCTCTCCGAAGATTGTCTTATGACTGTATCTACGCCTCACGACGCTCCAAAAGGGTACGGTAACATTTTTCTTACGATGCTCGACCCAAATTAGAATGCGCGGTAATCGCCTAGGATCATTTTACAAAAAAACATTATATAAACATAAAAAGTGAGGTTGATATGCGACTCATATGGACGAGCACCAGTCAGTGACCTGCTTAAAAGAAGTGGTTTACCATCTACTTACAAAATAAATTGCGCATATCGGTTGAAATTTTTCTTTCGGCTACTTAAGAATTCTATTGCGAACACCTGCAATATGTTTACTTAATCGTCGCGGTATCATACTAGAAATCGCCATCCTTTGATATAAAATCTCGCGGGTTAATGCTTTTAAGTGCTTTTTCTTTTTTTTCTAAGGAACATCACTCACTGGAACAGTCTCACTGATAGTTGTGATCCTGAAGACATTGCATTTTTCTGAAAAGCATTTAAACTGTTGTTAATTAGCTTGCCACAGTATTTTCTTTGCTGAGCCTGTACGTATGCATTTTTCTTTCTTTTGCGTGCCTCTATTTTTGTATTTTGGAAGAGCTATATTCCTATCTTGTATGAAATTGCATTATTCATAAATTAATTAATAGACACATTAATTAGTGTGTTTCGACTGTCCTGATCGGTGACTCCTGGCGAACAATTGCTCATTTCTTGAGCAGTGAAATCTACGTAGCAATGTTGCGTTCACCCACCTCAAGGCAAATCGAGGAGAGAGTGCATATTACCGTGCCTGTAAACACTGTGTCGTAGAAACCACCGCACTCTTTGACAGATTTATACGAATCGGGTGGCCCAGCTGCTTGCTACGCTTGGTATCTCTCATGTATGACGTGCATTTTCGCCCACGCGAATGAAGTTGATTTCGAATGAAGTCGCATCCAGTCACTTTCTACAATGACGTTGTGGTTTACTCTTGTGGTTCGAAGGGGTTCAAACCGACTACACTGCATTCGAAGACTTAGTGTGCAGTCAGCTGTGCCTTAACATAGCATTAACAACTGTTAGGGAGCCGGCGGATACGAACCTTTTGTGAGCTGTCGTGTTAGTACCACAGCCTCTACTGGTCTCTTGTGTTCGGCCCTTGTTCCATACAATGCGGTGCCGGCGGTCATTGCGAAATCTACGAGCAGCAATGCCAAGCGCCCCGGAAAAAGTAAAAATAGCTGGAAGTTTCGCATTGCTCAGCCCGAAATGTGCGAAAACACAGTTTTCTGCAGGAGGAAATCACCGCCGCGTACCTGAAAGCACGATTGAGGTGTCCACTGACCCACAGAGCCACTTATGGGGGTCTTCAACTTTTTCATCGTCAATGACAATTTACCCAGTGTATACGCCGGCGTCCCATGCTCCAGTGCCGCGTTTCGGTAGCCATGCTGCCAACGCCAAGGCGTATTGCTCGATTGCCGTGTTTCTGCCACAAGGTTGTGCACCACAACGCATGCAGCGCACCTCTCTTCACTACCGCCTCATAGCTCAAAATGAGAATATTAGTGACAGTAGTATTAGTTGATGAAGGAGGTGATGTGCAATGCACAGCGTGAGAATTTGCTGCAGTTTAACGCGAGGCGCGTTTGGCTGTGACGAGTACCATGTGCTCTCGCGCAGTGGCCAGCGAAGCTGATCTGTTCCCGCCGCCACAGGGCCGAATCCCTGTCCCGGATATTTACTTGATTTTTACTTTTATTCGTTTCATTTGGTAAACGCCTACAAACGTCGCAAGATCTTGCTCAGGGTTTACCCATCTGAAAAGCGCTTTCGCTTACTAATAAGAAACATTCGCCCTGAAGGTGTATTTATAGATGCCAATGGCAGCTCGATTAGTGATAATGGCACTACTGCGCCTCGCAGGGAGAGGCTGCGGCCATGACCGATTGGTCTAAACGGTTAAAAAAAAAGCGAGTGGCCTAAAGGAGTGGCTAAGCGAAGCTAATCTGGTCGCGCAGTGGGGGGTTCAAATCACGCTCAAGGCTGTGTTTTTTTCTGCTCGCCTGTCCTCCTAGTCTTGAGACAACGACGCCCACGGAGAGTTTTGTTCCGTCATGGAGATTCTAATACACTAAAAGCTCTCTGGTACGTGCCAGTCTATCTGAGCAGGACAACAGTGACTGACGTAGCGCTTTGCTTTCAGAGTGCTGCTCTTCCCATGTAGGCAACCAAGTCCACATATCCGAATATACGAAGCTGTGTCTTGTGCATATGCTCATTGGCGACCGTAAACATGCTGGTTGAAAAACTTGGATATCTGCAGGTAGCGTCTGCTTTTCCAATGTGCCAGTAATACCCTCTAAGGACATTACTATGCCAAACAAGAAAGTAATGATGATGTTGATGATGATGCTAGATTTTTATGGCGCAAGGGCATCTGTGGCCAAGCAGCGCAATGGCACAAGTTATTTTCTTTTGCTCAAGGTGGGGTCAAAGGCCCATTTTTGAGCCATTTCACCCCGCATAAGGCGAGCACCTGACCGGGGGAAACCTTGTACCCATTGTACAACCGGTGAGCGCCGTAGGCACTGGGAAACGAACCCCGCACCTCCCGCATGCGAGGCGGATGCTCGAACCACTAGGCCACCGCTGCGGTACCACGCAAGAAAGACGTATCTGAATGAATATAAGCTTCCGCCGGTACCCACTGCATCGTCAGGGTTAGTGACACGTGCTTGCAGCTTGCACTTCGAGTGGGTTTATGGCCTCAAGTGGGATTATGACCTCGAGTTAGATTCAAACATCCATGGTGGCAATAAAATAGATCAGCTTCGCTTGCCGCTGCTGCCTATCACTCAGCCATCGGCTCAGAGTTTAATCCTAGTTGTTATACTGCCAGCTTAATTATAGCGCTGTGCTTTGGACGCCGTCGCTTTCAACAACTTTTTTCCGTGCCTTTCGCGCTGTCCTTTGCCAATAGTCGTCGTCATCAACATTCCTCTGCTTCCAAACGCCAAAACACGGGGGAACTTGGGCACAAAAAGCAGACGCCATCTGAGGGGCACGCCTTAGGCCACGCCGGGAGATTTTGTTACTTCACGTCGAGTAACCCCGGCATGGTGAGCCTCCGCGTCAGCTTCACCTCTGCCCTTCACACTTGAGCATACGAAGACTGGGCAGGACCCCGGTGGCGAAGCCAAGCGCTAGTGCAGTGCCCTGCTGGACTTTGTTTCGGTGTGCCGCATACTAACCCTCACCTAAACCTCTCACTTCTCAGCTCATACTAACGTTACCTCAACAAAACCTCCACTCCTAAGGACTCGGGCGATCATTGCTAATAATGATTGGTTAGTGAATGCATGTCCAGCTTTCCAGGGCAAAAAATTTTGAAAATTTTAAAACTGCAAAAAAAAACTAAGACGCTGTTATGGAAATATCGAAGATAATGGTCCATTATTCTGATATGTAGCAAAATCTTTCTTTTACAGTGTTTCCATTGATCGGATCGAACAGTTAAGGCTGCCACAGAAAACCAGTGGGGAACGCTTTTGAGGATATCAAAAACGTGAATAAACAAATATACAAGACTGCCGTCGGATGATCTGCGGCTGTATTGATTGTTATAGTGAAATCTTACATTATATGAAAAAATTGCGTTCATAAACGGTTTCTCGTTCAAAAACGCTTTTGTCCAGCATTGCTGCATTTGTACGAATGATTTGAATTAACAGAGCCACCTAACAAGCACTGAGAATTTCACACGGAACGGCGATTGATTTGAACCTGTGCAGCAGGACAGCAAATAACTCAAAATGTCATTGGGTTGAATGAATTCAGTTCGTTCACTCAAACCGCTCACGAAATCTGAGCCAGCCTGCTGTGACGTTTTCTGCCCACCAAGTGCATTGATCGCAGGTAGGTTTTTTTCTTTTCTACGGCTGCGCACCCAATGGTGCATAAAGTGTCTTGTTGGCCGCATATCTGTGGCAAGAGCAAATATAAAAAAACAATACTTATTCAATTACATTTTCTTATTATCACCCTCTCCGCCAAGTAAGCTGAGGTTTAAAGTAGGCATGGTGGTCTTTGAGCCATTGACTAAATCGAATAATTGGAATAAAATCGGTAATTATTCTTCTCACGCTTTTCACGAGTTAAGGGCCAAGAAACACCACTTATTTCACCAGGGCTAGTGTCATCTTGCGGAAACGAGCTCATTTTCATTGAAAAATAATATGAAGCGAGTTTTAAGAAGCCTGCTTTGTGAAACATATTAGCATCAGGGTGCAGCACATGTGACTTACACGGACGATGCAATGCATACCGGAAGAAACTTAGAAATGTATCTGTTAACGAGGATAGTAGTTTCTACGACGCAGTTGTTGCAGCGGTAATGTCCACAATTTTAACGATTTGCCTTGAGGATGTTAAGCGCAACATTGCTACCTAGGCATCACAGCGCGAGAAATAAATTGTCGCCAGGAGTCACCGATCAACACAGTTATAAGGCGTTTATTTATTAATTTTATTTATGCATTTACGAATACCGCGATGTTGATACAAGATTTTAGAAGGTGAGAACATAGCTCTCTCAAAATGAACGAATGCAGGCACGCACAAAAAAAAAACAAATGCATATGTACCCGTTCAGAATAGAGAATAACGCGGCATGCTAATTAACAGCAGTTTAAATCCTCTTCAGATAAGTTCAATATGTCCTGCATCACAACTTGATCAGTGAGGCTGTTTCAGTGGGTAGTGATGGTCCTTACAAGAAAATGATACTACTTAATAACATTAACCCGCGTGATTAATGATGCCATTTCAAGGGAATGGCGATTTCTACTATGATACCTGGAGGAATAAGTAAAGATATCGGAAGAGCTCATGTTAGAATTTTTATCAATTAGCCAAAAGAAAAATCTCAACCAACATGCACGATTTATTTTGGAAGCAGACGGTTAGCCACTTTTGTTTTAAGCAGATCACTGACTGGTGTTTGTCCATATGAGTTGTATATAGTAAAATACGCTGCTTATTTCTGAACTATTTCCAGTAAGTGTTTTTCGTAAAATGAAAGACGTTATTAGATATCCATAAGTCTAGGTAGCTATAGTCTCTAACTTCGTGAGGGAAAACATTATTAGCTGCAAACCGATACTGAAAATGGTAATTTTTGGCTGTTATTTTCAAATATAGATATCAAAGCAAATGATACAAAACAACTTCACCAGAGCGAGAAATAAATCCGAGCCTCCGGAAATGCGGAATAGTAGGAGCAGTAGCAGCGGGAAAATGTTTTCGGGACACGAAAACAATGTCGCTGTCGAGGTTCTTGCGACGAGCACCCGGATGGTCGTCCACCCCATGTCGGGGCAAAGGCCAGTGGTCCGTGCTGGGCCATGGAGTTGACCGGCGCCTCGGTGGCGTGGTACAGGACACACGGGATTTCTACACCACTGGACTGCGCTTCCACCATGATGTCCCGGTCCGCCAGCTCTTCGAGGTAGGCATTCACCCGGTTCACCGTGTTTGGCTCGCACAGGTACTCCGGCTGGAAGGCCCGGAGCGGTAAACTGCAACGACAAAATCCACACAGCGCAATATCTCTTCCCATTCTACCTTTCATCGATTGATTGATTGATTGATTGATTACCCGACTAACTCGTTGATTAGTTGGTTACTTAATAGTAATTGTAATAATTAATTTGTTTACGCACTTAATATATTAGAGAACCTGCCACCTTCTCCTCTACCCCTAGATACTTTCTTGCGCAATGCCTTCAAACCACAAGCTTTGCGCCAGCGAAAATACGCTCTATTTTCTCCGAGTCCGCAACCTCTCCCTCGTGTTCTTACTCGGAAGGAGGAGGTATCAGTGCGCTGCAATCGGCAAGGATGGCTCCGACAATTCCTCTTGCGTCATCAGACGGCGTTGCAAACTTTTGCGAGCGGCTGTCAGGTGGACTATCTTGGCTTTTAAAGGGACCTGTGTGATGCGCTGCCACGGTTTCTTCGGGAATTATATTCTTCAGAGAGGTCAGCCTGCGGTGAAGCGGCGACTCTAGCTACGAAAAGTGGGCCAAGGGCGATCGCTACACCGGCAGCCGTTGCGTCTATGTGAGCGAAAATGACCTTCACTCTTCTAGCTTCCTCCACAATTCGGTTCCCCCTTTCTCATTATGCTACAGCATATCGCGGGAGACAAAGAGAAATGTGCCCCTTCCCGCGTGGTAGTTTAATATTTATGATTACTTGTCACTTCGCTTTGCGTAGTTCAGACAAAGTAAGCAGTGCCGTAGTCTTCCTTCCGTCACATTAGCTTAAAGAGGCTAACATTGTTCCCAAAATAACCGACTAAAAGAACTATTCGATATGTAAGGAAATAAAGCAGACAAATATAGCCCCCTTTGTTAGCATTATCAGCGTTATTCTTCTATAGTTTTACTAGCCTGTATTGAAGTGAGCATTTCTGATGTCTTGTGAATGCCAGTAATCACCGTATACAAGAGACTGTGCGTGAAGCTAGAACACAATACTTATTATAATTTCACGTTCTAAATCCCCACCTCCCAGCTTAAACATATTCATAATGGAAAAGTCCCCATTAAGAAATTAATGCCCTGCCCTTCTCGCTACAGCGCGAGGAGGCGTCGGCTTAGAAGAAGAAAGAGCGGAAGAGATAAGCAAGAGAGAAGTTGAGGCCTTGGTGACACTTGATGTTGCTAAAGCCTATGCAGCGTTTAACACACGGTCCTTATTAACAATCTTGCTCAGCTACATCCACCACACTACATCTATGCTTGGATTTGTAAATTTTTAAAAGATATATTTTTCTTCTGTACAGACGGATCTTTCTGTTCTAATACCTATATTCAATCAAGAGGGGTGCCGCAAGGATCTGTTCTGTCTCCACTGCTTTTCAACATATTGGTTCGGGACGTACCCATTCATCCAAACATTGCAGTTTCTGTATTCGCAGATGATATAGTTTTTTTCGTATCAGCAAAGGATATTCATGCACTATACGAGTGTTTGCAGGCATACCTGAATGCTATTGATGTCTGGTTGAACCAAATTAATTTATCACTTAATGTCGGGAAATGTGGCGTGCTGGTATTTCCGCCCGACACTCGTTTGTACATCTCGCTGGTATACCGCTCCACTCCGATTCCGCAGGTGGAGTCGGTTAAATACCTAGGCGTTACTTATGATCAAAGCTTGGACTGGCGACAACATTTTAAGAATAATGTTATTAAAGGGAAACGTGCTCTGGGCCGGTTGACACACTTTGGCAATAAAAAGTTTGGCATGCGTCGTGACACGTTACTGTTGCTCTATAACACCTGGACTCCATGTACGCGAAAACTCACGCGAATGCGACGGCGGCGGCGACGGCTGGCGTTCGCTCCGTCGCTTGTGGGCAACCTCCATGCAAGCGAAGGCGGCAGGCGACGCGAACCCGCGACGTGCACAGCGGACTCCGTGCTTTGCGCACTAAAGCTTAGAAACACGCCCGTAACCTGTTCAGTACCTTAAAATTTTGTGAGTGTGCCTCACAGTCAGGGCCAAAGGAATATTTCCTCTACGGTAGCGCTGTACCTGCAGTGGAGATAGCCAAAGGCGTGGCTTGCGGAGACGAAGTCACATCACGGGTTCACGGGGGAGGTGTGCTTTCGTTCGGTGCCTGTGCACTCCGGATTAGCAAAAACACTCCCATAAACTGTCACCGCAGTTTTATTGTAAGTGAGCAAACTATAATTTAGCAGTGAGAATGCGCGCCGCGAGTGTTTCTGCACAGTTGGAGCGCAGCGGCACGGTGGATCGAGCGCCGGTACGCGCGGCTCGACACGCATCTCTCCCTGCAGTACGCCCGCTTGCGTAGCCCGCTCCAAATGCTGTTAGCCCTCCGCACCCAACAAGTAGATTGTTTTAATTATTTAAATCATGCGGGTCTGCCTCTCAGCTACAAAACCAAATATTTTATCGAAGGTGGCGACGACCAAGACGACGGGCGGGTTTCGTGAGATGTGCCCGTGAGAAACCGTAGACAAACTGGAAACGGCTTTGGGAGGCTCTGGTTGGCCAGTCGCGTGGGGGACTTCCGGGCGACGAGCGAATTTTTCTGTGGGTGCAGATCCGAGCGACACGGCAAGCGAGACACATTTTGCTTCGCGCGACGGCGTCGCTCGTCGCTTGCCGCCGTCGCCTTCGCGTTCGCGTGAGTTTTCGCGTACATGGAGTCCAGGCTTAAGGCTTATATGAGACCGATTCTGGAATTTTGTTGTGTCTTGTTCTCTAGTAGCGCAAACTACAAGCTGCAATCATTAGCTTTACTGGAAAGGCGTGCCCTACAGCTATGCCTCGGGCTCCCAAAATCAGCTTCAGACGCTGTCCTTTATATGGAAGCCCGTATCCCCGATCTCTTTTCTCGCTTCCAACTTCTAACAGTGGGTACTTTCATCAGGTCCTTTCATCAGGTCCATTGACCCGGCTCCCGGCGTTCGCAGCCCCATTTTTCTATCCCAGCCAGACCTGTTTTTCTCTAATCATTGGCCACGCTATCAGCTTCCGCAAGTTAGGTTCACGCAGAATCTGTTAGCCACGCTTCAGGTTAATCTGATCTCATTGCAACAAGTTGCTAATACGCAGGCTGACGCCGTCTGCTATTATGACCATATTTTCCCGTCCCATGCGAAACATATGCCCGCAAATATTCTAAATGGTCTCCTTTCTGAACACCTACAGAATTTTCCTCTTCATACTGTTATCTCCACTGATGCCTCCGGCAGCTGTGCGAAGGCGGCGGTTGGGATATATTAGCAGGAGCTGGCTCGGAGCAGTTCCGTTCGTATCCCAAATTATACTCCTATATTATTCGCAGAGTTTCTGGCCATTGGTTTGGCTCTTCTCAAACTTCCTAGGCATGTAGCACGGATTTTTATTCTTGCAGACTGCCTTTCAGTTCTAGTCTCTCTGCGAAATTCGGGAAAATCTTTATTGAATCGTTCGCTTAGGTTTTTTGTTCCGCGCACAGTGCGTGAGATCCGCTTTGTCTGGGTACCTGCCCATTCGGGCGTCTATTTTAACGAGGTGGCTTATTTATTGGCAAGGTAAGCTCTCAGCGCTCCCGTAATTTATCCCGTCCCTCACCTCATTCTGTTAGAAACTACACGTTTCCAGCGCTTCCAAAATATTTCAGCCAATCTGAGTGACCCATTGCTCAATAACGTGGATTTTAGCCACTTAAAGATCCCATGGAATAATCAGTGGTGTAAATCAAGGCTTTGTGATGTGACAATGACGCTTCTGCGATGCAGAATCCTTCACTTAAATTTGTACTTATGGAGATGTGGGTTCGCTGCAACAAACCTTTGTGTATCATGTGGGCAAGTTGAAACAAAAGATCATTTTCTTCTCTCTTGCCGGCAGTTCGCAGTTCAGAGAAAACAGTATTTGGAGGTTCCTCTTTCGCGGTTAGGACTCCCATTGTCTCTTCCAGTTATTCTTTCGTTCGGTGGGAGCGCAAAGGGATTCCCGTTAAGCAGTGTCTGCGGCTACCTTCATGGTTACACAAGGGCAATTGATCGATTACCTTCTTAGCTGTCTACAAAATTTTGTCGAATGCCCAAAAATGCTCGATTCTATTCCTGGTAATACATATTTCTGTAATTCATTTGACTTTTTCATTTTTTATCTTGATTTAGTCTTCTCACGGCTATTTTTCCCCGTGCCAATTCCTCATTGGGATTATCTACCCAACCTTGGCCAATCCCCCTGCGTGGGCATGTGCCATGCTTACTGAGAAGAAGAAGATGAAGAAGAAGAGGAAGAAGAAGAAGGAAAAGAAGAAGAAGAAGAAGAAGAAGAAGAAGAAGAAGAAGAAGAAGAAGAAGAAGAAGAAGAAGAAGAAGAAGAAGAAGAAGAAGAAGAAGAAGAAGAAGAAGAAGAAGAAGAAGAAGAAGAAGAAGAAGAAGAAGAAGAAGAAGAAGAAGAAGAAGAAGAAGAAGAAGAAGAAGAAGAAGAAGAAGGAAAGCTGGCCATGGCGAACCAAGCGGCGACACCGGAACCTACCAGCTCGCCCTACCAAACTCTGCGCACCGTAGTCCTCGCGGGACTCGGCAGCGTTCTGAAGACCAAGAACTCCAGGCGGCGACTCCTGTTCCTGAGCTGCGTGCTTGTGATCTCAGCCGCGGACTTCGTAGCCATCGCATCACTGGCCGTCTATTTAAGCAAACTCTGGAGCACACAACGCGGTTCCCTCGACGCTGAGGGTAATTCCTTCTGTTGCCCAGATGAAGCTGAGGATGTAGCTCGATTCGTGAACGCCACCATAAATCCTTGCCGGAATTTCTTCGCTCACGTGTGCTCCGACGTCATCAAGCACAGCCTCTGGAGGCACCTCGAGAGACGGGAAGAACTTGCGAAGATCATGGTCACAGGGTTCTTGCCCAAGGCATTGAAGAAAGTCGAAGCCGCAATGTTCATCATCGCTTACTACCAGTCGTGTCTGAAGGCGATACCAAACCGCGATATTTTCCTCTACTCCATAGCCACTAAGCTGGCTGCGAACAACAGGGATCTTCTTAGGAGACCTAACACTACAAACGTCTTAATTTACGCCGCAACAGCATCTGTGAAGTACAAGCTTCCGTCAATCCTTGGCATCATTTACCACCCATTGATACCTCGTATTTTCATGAGGGTAAAAGATCGATGCCGCAATGACACATTGTCTTCGCATCTTATGCCAGATAGTCTTAATGCTTTGAAGAATGAGTTTGATGCCAAGATAACTCTGGAAGAACTTTCAGAAACTCACGCAAAAGTATGTAGAAAACTTCGCAATCTTAGCGACGCGGAAACACAATACTCTACTACATAAAAACGCGACGTCTTTGATCGCGATGTCTGGGATATAAAAGACTTGCGAGCCGCTCTTGTTGCGATCGGGTTCTCTGTTGGAAAAGAACTGGAAATTAACGTTGCAGGCGGCAGAAAGATCCGGGTCATGCACGACTTGTTCTCCACGGACGTTTACGGCGGCATAGACGTCGTCAAGGCTGCTTACTTACTCTGGCTCAGCGTTGCTAGTATCGCGGAACAGTTCTACGCTTCCTACGATGGTTCATGGCCACAGGTGTTTCAAATCTGCAACGACAGCGTGGAGACAATCAGCGAAATTTGGGATCTCTTTACGGCGAAAATTCTGACGACGCCACAGAAAGACGAGCAGGCAATTGTGACATTCGCCGCTGTGAAGGACGCTGTCTTCTGGGACTGTCGCCGCAGCTGGTTATTCGAGGGTGAAGACGCTGCAAGGCTGGAGAGCTATTTTAAGGAATTCGCTCTTCTGACTCCCACAGCGTCGAGTACAATACCAGTTGCGCTTCTAAATCCAAAGCTGGACTTCGCTGAAAACCTGTTGCGAGGCCGATAGTATAACTTTGAGGCCTTTAGGGCGCGTCTCTGGGGCCTGCACGCTGCACAAGTGTTTGACACTGGTATCATTCCTGTCGTCGGTGGCCGATACTTCCTGCTGCCGGCTTTCTTCTACGATGCCATTCGTCCCAGCTCACCTTCCTCGCAGCTGGCCAACATGGCTGCCCTAGGCTGGCTTGTGGCGGAAAGCATGTGGTCTGTGGTACTCTACGGCATACCGTGGAATTCAAAAACTGGATCCAACCTCGAGAGACTACGAGCTTGTTTCGTCAGGACCTACTTGGGCAGTGATAGGAATCCCAAGTTGACGAACGCCACTGTGGCCACGTCTCTTGCCTTGACCTCCCTTCTTAGTGGTTTTCACTGTCCCGATTGGAACGTTACTCGAACTGTGTTTAGCACACTTCAGATGTCACACGGGCAGCTTTTCTACACTATGGCTACCTATCTGCGTTGCCCGGCAGTAGAGTATCCAGAAATTGTGGGTTATGTTAACTTGCCCCTGATGTACGCTGATGATTTCGCAAACGTGTTCGATTGCTCACTGGAGTCACCCATGACAAAGCCTGAACTTTATTCTATTCGTGCTAAATTAACGTAATCAAGGACGTATTCACATGAGCACTTTTTGTATTTTGCTGAAGTCATGTCTGCTAACTTGAGGAGTGAAGCCCGTGAGACCTCTTCTCCCGCTATTTTATTCTAAAATTTTTCAGGTGAATTTAGAATTTGATGCGTTCTCCTGTTTCCTGTATTGCTATTATACTAGCCTACCCAGGGCAGAACTTCTCTGAGGTCGGCCATAATAAACTACGTCTTTACTTTTGTGTCTAGAGTCTGCTTCGCCTGAGGAATGTGACATGAGATCTGCATCTTTAAAACTCTACCGGAGGACAATACTCCGTACGTTTGAGCTCATTATCAGTACTTCCTTTGAATAGAGATGTTTCCAAACAAGTGGCACATAACAAAACTTGTCTTTCTGTTGAAATAAACCTTTAATTGTTTTCAAAGGTATATTACTTGGTTCATTACAGTGACGTAAAAATTATTTGTAAGGATTGCCAGCAGTCGTACAGAGGAAAAAACTTCTCGCAAAAGAATTAGAGGCACGCGGGCCCCCTGGTGTCTGTACTATCCCAGTCTGTGTATATGCTCTTGTGATGTTGGGCAATGACGTATATGGCCCGGCTGGCGGCGGCATTCTGCCTGGCCAGGTCCGTGGACAGCAGTGAGGTCTACGCCGGGCAGGACAGGAGAATGCGGGTACGGGTGACCTTGGGGTGGGAGCACAATATCCTTACGGTGTATGCAGCGTTCGCGTGTGGAGGCGATGCCAGATTGACTGTTCTTTGGTAAGGAGGGATGGTCGGGGCGGTGGGTAGAATGAGGCGCCCAGCGGCAGAGTTGTGGTGAAATCAGCCATGGAGCGCATACGTTCCTTCGAGAAATCCCTCGCGAGGTCCGCCAGTGCCCAGTTTCTAGACACTCAGGCTAAGGAGTCGGCAGCCTGGTTGCCCCGATTTCCCGAGGGCGCAGGCACATAAATGCGCACAGCGCGTAGGGGAAGTGGGGGGGGGGGGGCATGTGCAATACGCATTGTGCCGGCGGCAGAATCCAGCTCCGGCATAGATTAAAATGGCGGTGTTTGAGTCAATAATGATGCAACTGGCATCTGAGCATGCCAGAACAGTTACTATTCGCAATGTACGTAGATCGTATCGCCACTTGGCGATGAGAGCGAGAAATGCTAGGAAGAGGGTATTGCGGGCGATCGAACGGCAGCATAAGCGCATTTCTCGCTTGGTCAGAGGCGCATACGCGTTCATTCTGTTTCCATGGGCGTCCATGTGTCCATTCTGTTGGGAGTGGTACTTCTTCCCAGTTTCGATTATAAAGGTTCGTTACTTCCTGGAATGATTTATAGTGTAGATTTCTGAGAGCCGCAGGCGTAATCTGGTCTTCGCCCGGCGCAGATTTCCTGAGCTATTGAAGTGTTGTCGGCACTTATGTTGTCGGTAGAGCAGCGTCTAATCGACCATTTAGTTCTCCTGCATAGTGCGGAGGGGTTGAGGTCGTCGTGTGCTGGCGCGCATATGCTTTATTGTAGCTATTAGGGTATCTGCGTCCCGTCTGTGTTGATGTGTTGTCCGGCTGTTATGATGCATGTGTATGTCTTGCTCTGCGGGGGGAAATGCTACTGTATGGCCTGCTCGTGCCACCCCCCCCCCCCCCCACCGCCACCATATACGGGCCGATTTACTTTCGGCTACTAGGCTGTGTTCCGGTGTGACGCCAGCGGTGGGGATGGGCTGGCCGGGGAAGACCCTCTGGGGATGCGAAACCCCATTGAAGTAGCATTGCCTTCCAGGCGACTGTGAGGGCCAATCGCGCTCGTGTGGTCCAATGCCTGAGCGCAGACAAGCCTGGGGACACACCCAGGCTCGACCCACGAAAGCCGGCACGGAAGGCACGTGTCAAAGTTCAAAACGTTTTCTTATACATGCTACTCGCCTCCACACGCGGGGGCATGCACGTCTGGCGACCGACGCGCCGGTTTCTGGCTACGGAGAGGCCAGGTCCGCGCACTGCAGCCTGGCTCCTCGGAAGCGATGTCCTCGGGGAGGCAGCCTCACGGCTGACCGCGGGGAAATTGGGGCCACTGCGGGACGCCGAAGTAGGAGAGCCTAGGACGACCAGTGCAAAAACCGCCGATGTTCTGGAGCACCGGCGGAGCAGGCCCGGGTCATCACACCCTAAGCCACGTTCTCGGTTTGTGGCCCGGTCAGCCCAGTCTGGAACACTCCCTCCTCAGTAGGCGTGGAGCAAGCTAGGGAGAAAATAAGTACATGGTTGGTTGGTTGGAAGCACAGGTGGATCCCCCCGGAGGTGTTAGGTCATAGCGCCGAGGGCAGGAGTGCCGATAGGCTGACGACCTAAGCTTCTACTGGCCGGATCACGCCACATATCCTTCCGGTGTCTGAAACGCAAAAAGCACTCGACGGTTAGTAGCTGTCACGTCCGAAACAAACCCTTAAAGTCGTGTAGAAGCTCGAGGTAGCTGACCCCGAGTTAGGTTTACCCGTCTCCGGTGGTCAGAGCCCGTTACGTTTGTGGGTGGTCGGGCATCCCGTGAGCGGGGCCACACCATTGCCCAATCTTAACGCTACGTCTCAGAGGAGATAAGAGGATTCTCCCTGGGCCAGCTCCCCGGCTGTGGGTCACTATGTAGCTTTTTACCCTCCCCCAATTATATCCCATTTTCTCCACTTACTGGTGGTACAATTATATAACTGTCTTCGGGCCTCCTCATTTATCTTCAGTTTGGATTAAGCCAGTTGTACGCTAGTGATGCAGGCAGGGGCTTACTATTTTTCAATCTTTTTAGTTTGTCCCAACCTAACGGATGTTTGTCTTGTTCTGGGTGGGGTCTAGAAGGTGGTGCAGTAAATAGTATGCACGACTTGTGGCGAGGTTCCCACTTAGCCCTTCACATATTCGAATTCAGTTCTGCTGGCAAAGTTGGTCTCCATGTTCTTCGATTTGCTTTGGCTTGATTTATGATGTTTAACGCCTCAAAACGACTCAGGCTATGAGGGACACCATAGTGGAGGGCTCAAGATAATTTCGGCCACCTGGAGATCTTTAACGTGCACTGATATTGTATAGTACACAGGCCTGTATAATTTCGTCTGCATCGAAATAAGAACGCTACTGTCGGGATCCAACCCGCGTCTTACAGGGCCACCAGCCGAGTGCCATTACCACTGATTAACCGCAACGGCATTTTTATAATAAAAGAAGCCATGGAAGAGAGGTGGGGGGGGGGCAGCTTTTGACAGTCTGACATGCATGAAGTTTTTTTTTTGCTGAAGAAGAAAAAACTCGTCTTTGTTGGTTTTATGAGGTTTAGAGTCCTGAAGCCATAGTGGAGGGATCCGAATAATTTCGATCACCTGCGGTTCTATAACATGCACTGCTGTTGCACAATGCATGTGCCTTATCATTTCAGCTGCATCAAATTCAACCAGTGTGGCTGAGAACGAACCGCGTCTTTTTAGTCAGCAGCTGAGCACTGTAACCACCAAGCCACCGCAGCGGCTCGTTCTTCACATTGCGTGGCCAGATCACAAATCTTCTGTTAATGTTTGCGTTGGTGCGTCTTTGTGGCATATCGTTTAGTTAACCAGAGGTGGGCATCACGCAGGCGCACCATTCTGGCATCTGGCATCAGCACCTCTTTCTGTCTATCACAGCTCTGCGTATTAGTCACCTTGTCCTGAAAGAGTTGCCTCACCCATGGCCTTAATTCTGACAAGGGTTGTTGAGACTCAAGAAACCGGAGGGCCGGGACCACAGGTTTAGTAGGAACCAGAGTCAGGCAAAGCGGTCGCGACGCAGCCTAGGATAGATTATGATGATGATGGCAATGATGATAATGTGTGACCTCAGTCTTGATCTCACATACCCACGGCGGGGGATTGGCCAGGGTGCATTGCGGATGGAAACGCACTCATGGGTAAGGAGTTGGAGCAATTGAATAATTTTGCCTCCCAGACTGAAATTTGGATAAAGAATGGAGGAGAAAACGGAAATGATAAAGCCGTGAATTCTCATTTTAGGAGAGGTATCTATCTGACACATTTGTACAGTCTTTAATATAATTGCACACTGGTTTGCAGGCATATACCTTGGCGCTTGCCCCGAAGGAGAGGAGAATCGGAATAGATAGAGGAAGCCCTAGTCGAGTGAGAGGAATCTCTAAGTAAGTTCTACGGAGAGAAGCGAATCGCCGGCAAAAGAGGAAAAAGGAATCTATGAACAAACTTTCGCCCCAAGGCTCACAAAGGTTGGTATAATATGGCCCCGATCGACGTAGAGATTTAGTCGCGCTATTCTACAGCGCAAGAGGGTCATGGACACCTCACATTGCCTTGCAATTCACATCCGCACACTCCAATGAAATGCCAGGTGTTGAAAATCTGCTGCAGAAAGAAGAGGGTTACATTGCTCACGTAGTGGAGACGCTGGAATCGTTGAAAGCGTGCTGCAAACAAGAACACAGTATTTCAGAAGAAAGGGAAAATATGCCGTGCAAGGAAGAGCTTTGATAAAAAACCAGCCTTCTCATTAGAAGCACTGCCACAGTTCCCTAAGACCCAGTGAAGGCGTACCTCTGTAATATGTGGTGGATTAAAAAGTGAAGAGAACGGCTCAAAGGAGTATCCCCAGATTTTTTCCAGCGGTGCAAGACGGAAAGGCTGTCTGAAAGTATAATAACCTGATAGATATTGCAGAGAATCCCCATTAAGGCCAACTTAATAGCCCGAAACTTAGAGACAAAAATAGGGCAAAAATAGGGGTATAGTCAGATGCCCGAAATGAATAACTTCAATCAAGATCCTTTGAATAAATACCAATGGCTGCCTTTTCATTTTGCTGGGAGGCGTCCGTAGAAACGGCAATATGGTTAGGAAAATTAACTATATACTACTCAATGAACCCTTTTAATACATTGGAAGGCGGATTCTTAGCATTACAGGGAAAGTGTCGTCAAAGGAGACTACAGTATCAGCCCGCCGGTGGTTAACTGGTAATAAAGCATTTATCGATACAGAAATTGTTGACAGGAGAGAATTAGTGAACACAACCTGAGGAAGTTCATGCCTAGGCCAGAAAATACCAAAGAAGAGAGTTCGGTTCGTTGTAAATATGAGGTTAGCCAATCCAGGAACAGGCTCCAAAGACCTTAAAAATGTCCGCAGAGTAAGAAGCTGAACCCGCGAATTTCGATCAGGTATCCATGCTTCCAAGTACAGCGCAGCATTAGTCACTGATTTAGGCAGACCTAAGGCAAAGCGCAGAGCGCTTCGCTTCATAACAAAACGTGTTATTTTCACGGACCCTCTTCCTCTTTTCCGTCGATTTGCAGCGAACAGGAAGCAGGAAGTGGAGGGAGCCGGCATGACTCATATGACACTGCTACCCTCCCTCAAGGCGCGTCGCCTCGATGCGCAGAAAGGCACAACGAAAACACCCTAGCGTGTGCTGAGTGCCAAGAGTTAGAAGACGTGCTCCTAGCAGACAGAGTACGCGTGGAGGCGAACCACGTGAACGACTTCTGAGTGGTGAGGCAGTCGCCCAGATTGTTGCGCAACAACGGGCAGAACCTCGAAATTCAAATCGCCTGCGCGGAGAACCACTTCGTACTGTCCAAAGCAAAGTTTCAAAATCTGCTCTTCAAGACTGCGGCGTCGAACTGGATTCCACACGAAATCTCGATCACCAGGGTGTAAATGAACGTGAAGTTGGCCTAGGTTGTAACGGCGTGCATCAGTGCGGTGGCGTGCTTGGATGCGAAGTCGTGTCAGCTGTCGAACTTCTTCAAACGCTGTGCGACGGGTGAGCATCGGCTGGTGGGGCAGCATAGCGTCGAGCATGGTGGTCACTTTCCGGCCATGCACCAGGAGAAACTGTGCAAATCCTGTGGTTTGCTGAATCACTGTGTTGTACGCAAGAGTAACGTATGGTTGCACTTCATCCCGGGGTTTGTCCTCGATAGCCACATATATAGAGAGCATGTCAGCCTAAATCTTGTCAAAGCACTCGGAGAAACCGTTTCTTGGCGGGTGGTACGCGATAGTTTTTAAGGTACACGGTGTGGCTTAAGTCGAGATTCTCTAACACAAATTGGGACATGAATGCGGCAGCACGAATAATGATAAGGACCTCTGGACTACCGCGTCAGAGAACGATTCAGTCGACGAATAACTTATCCACATCCGCATCTGCTGAAGGGAAAGATCGCAGTTAGGCATAGAGCGTGAGGTATTCCGTCGCAACAGCGATCGATCGGTTCCTTAACAACGACGTAGGCAGAAGTCCGAGTAGATGCATACCGATATGCTGGAAAGGAGGGAAAGGTGCCATAATGACGTGGAGAATTATCGCAGGCTTCACGGGTGGAGTCTTCCGCCTTTACACTGGCGGCAGGTACTCGTGTAAAGACGAACGGTCTTACAGCAGATAAATATTTGATTTCTCAGGTAGAAACTTTGCCTATTCCAGGTCTTCTTGATAAGCGTATACACTAGAGTCTGGCACCCATGGATGAGAGCCACCCGTAAATCAGCACACGCTACGCTCAGTCTCCATCGCCGAATAGCAGTGCGCTCTGGCGGCGTTTGTGCTCATAAATCCCAGCAGCCTTTGCGCTTTACCCGGGTAGTATACCAGGCAGAACTTCATCGTCTAACCCTAAGACAGAAGGACCCTCATGAAGCAATCAATCATGGTGCCATACCGCCTAACATATGTTGCCCGTCGTGGACAAAAACTGTGCTTAATGAGAGTGCTCAACGCATTTCTGATGTCTTGAGGTTGCCACTAATTACCATACATAACAGACTGTGCGAGAAGCAAGAACAGAATACTTATTATAATTTCATGTTCTAAATCCCCACCTCCCAGCTTAAGCATATTCGTAATGGGAAAGTCCCCCATCAAGAAATAAATGCCCCGCCGGTCTCGCTACAGCGCGAGGAGGCGTCGGCTTAGAAGAAGAAAGAGCGGAAGACAAAAGCTGCCATGGCGAACCAAGCAGTGACACCGGAACCTATCAGCTCTCCCTACCAGACTCTGCGCACCGTAGTCCTCTCGGGACTGAGCAGCATTCTGACGACCAAGAACTCCAGTCGGCGACTGCTGTTTTTGAGCGGCGTGCTTGTGATCTCAGCCGTACTCTTCGTAGCCATCGCATCACTCGCCGTCTACTTCAGCAAACGCTGGAGCACACAACGCGGTTTCGTCGACGCTGAGGGTAATTCCTTCTGTTGCCCAGAGGACGCTGAGGATGTAGCTCGATTCGTGAACGCCACCATAAATCCTTGCCGGAATTTCTTCGCTCACGTGTGCACTGACGTCATCAAGCACGGCCTCTGGAGGCACCTCGAGAGACGGGAAGAACTTGCGAAGATCATGGTCACAGGGTTCTTGCCCAAGGCACTGCAGAAAGTCAATGCCACGGGGTTCATCATTGCTTACTACCAGTCATGCCTGAAGGCCATACCAAACCGCGATATTTTCCTTTACTCCATAGCCACTAAGCTGGCGACGAACCACAGGGATCTTCTTATGAGACCTAACACCACAAGCGCTTTAATATACGCCGCAACAGCATCTGTGAAGTACAGGCTTCCTTCAATCCTTGACATCATTTACTACCCTTTGATACCTCGTATTTTCATGAAGGCAGAAGATCGATGCCGCACTGACACCTTCTCTTGGCATCTTGCATCATTTTGTTTGAAAGCTTTGAAGGATAAGTTTGACGCCAAGATAACTCTGGAAGAACTATCAGGAATGCACGCAAAAATATGCAAAAAATTTGGGACTCTTAGCTACACGGAGACACAATACTCGGCCGCACGAGAAAGCGACGCCTTCGATCGCGATGTCTGGGATTTAAAAGACTTGAGAGCCGCTCTTGTTGCGATCGGCTTCTCTGCTACAAAAGAACTGGAAATTCACATTGCAGGCGGCAGCAAGATTAGAGCCATGCACGACTTGTTCTCCACAGCCGAGTACAGTGGCACAGACGTCGTCAAGGGCGCGTACCTGCTCTGGCTCAGCGTTGCTAGCATCGCGGAACAGTTCTACACTTCCTACGATGGTTCTTGGCCGCAGGTGTTCCAAATCTGCAACGACAGCGTGGAGGCAATCAACGAAATTTGGGATCTCTTTACGGCGGAAATTCTGACGACGCCACAGAAAGACGAGCAGGCAATTGTGACATTCGCCGCTGTGAAGGACGCTGTCTTCTGGGACTGTCGCCGCAGCTGGTTATTCGAGGGTGAAGACGCTGCAAGGCTGGAGAGCCATTTTAAGGAATTCGCTCTTCTGACTCCCACAGCATCGAGTACAATGCCAGTTGCGCTTCCAAAGCCAACGCCCGACTTCGCTGAAAACCTGTTGCGAGGCCGAGCGTTTAACTTTGAGGCCTTTAGGGCGCGTCTCTGGGGCCTGCACGCTGCACAAGTGTTTGACACGGGTATCATTCCTGTCGTCGGTGGCCGATACTTCCTGCTTCCGGCCTTCTTCTACGATGTCATTCGTCCCAGCTCATCTGCCTCGCAGCTGGCCAACATGGCTTCCCTAGGCTGGCTTGTGGCGGAAAGCATGTGGTCTGTGGTACTCTACGGCATCCCGTGGAATTCCAAAACTGAAGCCAACCTCCAGAAGCTACGAGCTTGTTTCGTTAGGACCTACTTGGGCAGTGATAGGAATCCCACGTTGAAGAACGTCACGATGGCCGCCTCCCTTGGCTTGTCCTCACTTCTGAGTGCTTTTCACCGTCCCGATTGGAACGTTACTCGAATGGCGTTCAGCGCACTTGAGATGTCACACGGGCATCTTTTTTACTCTCTCGCAACCTACCTGCGTTGCCCGACAGCAGAGTATCCAGAATTTGTGAACTATGTAAACGTGCCACTGATGTATGTTAATGATTTTGCAAACGTGTTCCATTGTTCACCGGAGTCAACCATGGCAAAGCCTGAGCTTTGCTCTATTCGTGCAAAGTTAACGTAATGATGGATACGTATCCCTATGTGCGCTTTTGCGGTACTGTGGTTAAGTTATGTTTGCGGACTTAACGCGCGAAGCCTGTGGGACCTATTGCGCTCTTTTAATTTAACGTTGTTCAGCTCATTTGTTAACTTAATGCGTTCTTTTTTTCATCTTGGTCCAGTGGTTATTGCGTTTTTGGTTGTCATTTAAATAATCTGCTCAGCTCCTTCCTGTTGTACCTTGTATTAAGACAGAACACTTCTGTGTGAAGACATGGAGATATTGTAGGTATCTATTACTGGCACCAAGCAGCACGCTTTGAGTTTACTTATAATTTTAATTTATAACTAAAGAGCTTGGATCAGAACAGAAGCTAATGCAACCTTGAACGCTTAGCGGAAGGCATGGCGTGCTAAGTTTTCGCGGGCGAAAAATTGTTACTTTTAATCTGCCCCTCCCGGAGGACGACTACACTTAGGTCGGACAATCTGATGTACTGTTTATACTTTAATTTCTTGAGTCTGCGTCACCTGGATTAGGTGGCGTCAGAGCTGGTATGCTGAAAATTCTTGCGTAGGACTACTGGAGACATCTGTGCCCATTATCGACATTTCCTTGGAATAGAAACTTTTCCAAATGAATCACTCATAAAACTTGCCTTGCTGGTGAAAGAACCCCGCAAAAGTTGTCACACATTGTTCGTTTCATGACTGCAACATCATAATTATTGGGAAAGCACTGCATGCAGCCACCTCACGAATAATGTTAGGGCAGGGAATGCCTTATGTGATGGACGTACTGGCTTCCGGCTGGTTTTGGTCTAATTTTTCTGTCCCAACAGAGTAGAGTTACAGTTGCTGAGACAAAGAAAAAATCGTAAGCACTGGCCATACGGATTCCTAGTGTTCTTTTCAAACTAGGCGAAGTAACTCACCTTTTTTCTACATTTTCTGGGATACAGAAGACTCATGTAATTCTAGACACGTATCGTTTTCTTTCTGCATGGACATATTGTCTGTGCAAGCTCCGAAAAGATTGGTCCGACCACTGGTGCTATTTAAATATCGGTTCATGATATACCGCTTATTTTTAATTTTTTTATTCATAGTACCTCTAAGGGCCCTCGTGCGAGGGTGTTACATAGGGGGGGGGGGGGGCGGGGTGATACAAGCATAAGAATATGGCACAGGCACTCGAAATAAAACAAATGATGCATGTAATGACGAAGTAAAAAATAAATCTAGTATAGTACACAAACAAAATAACAACGCAAAAGAAAATAGTCAGGAATACTGTAATGCGCATAACACAACAAAAATACAAAATATGTTAGTTTGCTTTAACGAATGCTCATAGGAATGTAAGTTAACCTCAGTAGCTATGTGTGATGGCAGGTTATTCCAGTCTATTATGGTGCGAGAAATGAATGATTTCGCGTAAAGCGATGAACGGCACGTTATGCGTTTTATTTTGTTTTCGTTGTCATGGCGAGGAAAGACTGCAGGGGGTAGCAAAAAGAAGTAATCATGGAGGGTGTGATTATGGTATGATTTGTGAAGTAAGGTTAGGCGAGCGAAATGGCGTCGACATGATGGTGGCTCCAATTCGGCGCGTTGTTTTAATGTTGGGACACTGGTGAAGCGTGAATCACCTGAAATTATGGAGCGAAAAGCATGGTTTTGCAGGGATTCAATGTTGTTTATGACGTACGCTTCTTGAGGATTCCATTTGACAGAAGCGTACTCAAGTATCGGGTGGATTAGTGCGATAGTTTTTTTAAGTTCGCGGTTTGTTTGAGATTTCAGGGTCTGCGTGTACGCTCAGGACGTTCCGTTTTCTTGCCGTCAGAGACGTTTAGGCGAAATGCCAGATTTTTAAGTGCACTTCAATGGTCTAGAAGTGTACCTGATCAGCATAAATTAAGTCCTAAACCTGACCAAACTGTCGTTGCTGTATTTCTTGGTCCCCCGTCTTTTACACCTAAATAACATACCCCCCTTAACCAATCCGATGTTGCGTCGGGTGTCGATAACCTACGTGGGTGTGATATAAGACCTCATCTAGGATAGGTGGCCTCATATCAGGAGTATCATGTCCAAAATATTGGGATAAAAATTTTGAATATTGTAAAATTGTAAAGAACTGTTATGGAAATATTGTAGGTAGTGGCCCATGCTTAACATGTGTACCACATTATTTTTTGTTTTTCCAGCGCTCTCATCGAACAGTTAAGACTGCCACAGAAAACGAACGGGGAACGCTTTTGACGATATCATAAACGATAATAACGGGAGATGTTCGGGTATATATTGATTTGTATTGTGATATATCTTACAGTATATGAAAAAAAAATTTCCTTCGTAAACTCTGTCCCGCTCAAGAACGCTTTTTGTCCGGAATTGACTGGTATAGCACCCTTTAAGAGTATTACGATGATTAGCAACAGAAAATAAAGGATGTGTGCGCACTGACAGGCTAGATAGCTGTGACACCTATTAGAAATTAGTTGTTTTGTTTGAGCGTGTTCTAAAGAACGGGGTCGGATGGCCCAACAGAGGTCAAGGAACATTAGACAAAGGCAAAAATTAGATGTTCGCGCAAATATACAACCAGGCCAATGTAATTACCAATATGAATAACATGGTTAAAGCCGGCGAAAAACTTTGCACAGCTCTCCACAGGAGCGAAAAAATTGGAATGGTAAGATGAAGCCAGTGGTGTGTAGACGTCCAAAGGCGGTAGGTGGGGTTCAGGTTACTGCAGGTATGGTGACGGACGATGGGGAGATTGTAGAAGAAGGACATTCCACCCAGTATACCAAGCTTCTTTTGAACTCGAACCTGGTCGAAATTTAGAATGCATGCTGACATTATCACAATCCGTGAGAAAGGGGACAACAAGCACATAAAAATTATAGACCAGTCAACTTACTTTCGGCTGCGCACACGGTGTTTGTAGAGGTGATCGCTAAGTGTTTTCAAGTGGCCATAGGCTTCAACCATCCAAAGGGCCAGATTGGCTTTCATAAAGGCTACAGGGCAACAGGCCGTATTTACACCATCGATCAGATGATAGCGATATGCCAGAATGTAATACCCCCCCCCCCACCCCCCTATATAGCCTTCATATATTAAGAGGAAGCATTTGAATGAAGCCAAAGCTAAGCAGTCATGTAGATATTACGGAAAAAGGGTACAGCAGAGGCACATCTGAAAGTACAGGAAAAGATTTACAGCGGCTGCACAGCCGTCATAGTGCCGCAGAGTTAAAGTGAAACAATTTTCATTACAAAGGAAATCAGGCAGAGAAACAAATCCCACAGTACTATTCAGCGCGTATTCAGAAGACGTATTGAGAAATCTGATTGGTAAGAATAAGGATAAAAGCGGATAATACGTAATAGGTGATTCGTTGTTGCCATCGCCAGCATGATTCAGTACTAGTACGGGCAAAGCAGAACAGTGGTTCTGAATTTTAATATCTAAAAGACTAAACTGGTGATGAACCTTCTGGGAAACCAACAGCAGTTAACGACAGCCAAAGAAGCGCTCTAAGTGGTAAGCAAATATGGACCCAGTACTTAGGGCAGGTAGTGGATGCAGGTGAGGACCAAGAGGATAAGGATGAGGTGGCCTGAATTTGGCGATACTCTGAGGTGTTACAATCTGCGTTCACCTGCATTCCTCGAAAAGAAACTATATGACAGCTGCATCTGATGACAGCTGCCTCTGAGGTGGTTGACAGTTCCACTGCCGACTCAATTTATGGTTGGCTCAAGCTGCGACTTGCAGTTTCATGGTAGACTTTAATTCCGCTGATTCTAACATGTCAGCCATGCACCTGTGTGGCAATTAAGGGGCCATAATCTGCGCAAGAAATCGCACCACTTGGGTAAGGCAGTGCGTCGCTTTCCACAAACCTTCCATTATGTGCGGCCTGAAACGGAGGGGCTGCTAAGCTATGTGCCTGCCCCCCCCCCCCTTCCCCGCCTCTTCCTTTGCGCCGGTACTTTAGGTGCATGCTCCAAGCATGACGGCTCTCTGCATACGAGTTTAGGAAGTCGTTACGCAACAGCAGGTGCAAACTGAGTTCGACTCCTCTCTCCTGTCCCTGCAGTACCCTCAACCTCCTCCTCTTTCCAGCGTACGCTTCCGCCTTTCTGTCTCTTCCACCGCCTCTCCTCCTCCGCCTTTTCTTTCTCGCCCTTTTTTGGTCATCGCCGTACTATCATCCTTCTGACGTTTCTGACGTTTTTAAGCGTGCGCGTATTAGCCGTATGTATTACGCTGACGCATATTTGTGACGCATATTTGTGATGAGGTCACGTGTGCGGTGTGGGAGGGAGAAGGTGTGTGTATAATAGCCAGGGGGGTGTAGGCCAATGGCGTCAAGAATGCGACGGCCGGCTAGGGTGGAGGAGAGCCGATCAAGTTGGGCAGATCGATGGGCCTCGGTGAGCTCGGCGAGGGTGTTGTGTACGCCCATCTTAAGAAGGCGTTGATTCGACGTGTGCTGGGGGAGGTTGAGGGACGTCTTGTACGCCTGACGGATGAGGTGGAGAAGAAGAGATAGGGCAGGGAGTATACTACCCGGCTACCGGCTAAGGACGAAAGCCTGGATCAGGCGTCGGAGGTCGTGTTCCCGCATGCCTCGGTGTTAGCGATTCGTCTGATGAGGCGAACGGTTTGTTGAACGGTAGCAGTGAGCTTGGTGATTGTGGCAGTGTTCTTGCCATTGTTCTGTAGAACCATTCCCAGGATGCGAACTTTGTCTATCTTTGGTATGCGGGTGGCATCATTGGTGACATCGATTCCAGGTGGGTGAGTTTTGTCCAGTCTTCCCCGAGGGGGGCGAAGGACAAGAAGTTCCGATTTTGTAGGAGAGCATGCAAGGCCCACCTGATGGGTATAGGAGGTCACCACATCTACCCCCGCTTGTAGTGTCTCTTCAATGGTGCCGACATTACCCGTGGAGGTCCACAGGGGGATGTCGTCGGCATATAAAGAGTGCGAGAGGGCGGGAATGGCTGAAAGAGCCTTTGCCATGGGGATGAGAGTTATATTAAATAGAAGCGGGGAGAGTACCGATCTCTGAGGGGTACCTCGGCTACCGAGGGTGTAAACAGGGGAGGAGAGTGAACCAAAAGTGATTTCAGTTGTGCGGTGGCGGAGGAAGGCTGAGATGTACTGATGGGTACGAGTGCCGACGTGTAGGGACGACAGGGCGTCCATGATGGCCGAATGATGTACATTGTCGAGTGCCTGTTTTAGTTCCAGGGCCAGGACCGCGCGCGTGCGCCTCGTGTTTCGGGGGTGGAGAACGTCTTCTGAGAGCTGAAGCATGATATCTTGGGTTGAGAGGTGGGGACGGAAACCAACCATCGTTGGGGGGAGGAGGAGGTTGTCGTCCATGTGTTCCTGGAGGCGACCAAGGACGACGTGCTCAAAGAGCTTGCCGATGCAAAACGTAAGGGAAATGGGACGGAGATTCCTTATCTCAAGAGGCTTTCCTGGCTTGGGGATGAAAGTTATGCGGGCATGAGTCCACTGCGAAGGGAGGGTTCCCGTTCGCCAGCAGTGATTGAACAAGTCTGCAACAGCCTCCACGGACTGGCCGTCGAGATTGCGGAGCGCCTTGTTGGTGACTCTGTCAGCGCCAGGGGCGGTCGTGGTCCGTGGTCCGAAGTTTGTGCATGGTCGCCCGAACCTCCGCCGGAGAGATGTCTCCGTCGAGTTCCGGGTTGGGGTCTCCCGTGTACGGGGGAGGAGGGTGGGAGGGGTGGTGATGATATATTGATCTTTGAGGGCTTGGAGGAGTGCATCGTCTGAGAGGGGGAGCTGGTGCAAGATACGTGTGACATGCTTGCGTTGGGTGGCCTTCGTGTGACCCGGGTCCAGGAGATATCTGAGGAGGGACCAGGTGTCTTTGAGGCCTAAATTGCCACTCATGCGATCGCAGACCTGTCCCCATTGTTGATGGGCCAGGTCGCGTGCATGTGTTTCAATCTCGCGTACGAGATGAGCGATACGGCGTTTGAGGGGCCGATTGTGTTTTTGATTGAGCCAGCGCCTTTGCAGGCTGGCATGTGCTTCCCACATGTGGAGGAGCCGGCTGTCAGCAGCCGACGTGTCCTCAGGTTCGGGAATGGTGGAGGTAGCGCGGGCGACATCGCGGTAGAGACTGGCGGTCCATTCAGAGAGGTCCGTGATGGTGTTCGGGGTTAGGCGCCGAAGTTGGCGGAATTTGTCCCAATCCACCACCTGTGTCCCTCGTCGTTTTGGCGAGGTAATGGAAGAGATATTGACCTCTGTGGAAATGATATAATGGTCGCTGCCAAAGGAGTGTGTCGTGTTGATCCATCGGCTGTCGCGAATGTGTTTGTTAATTGTGAGGTCTGGGCTGGTGTTGTGCTGAACACTGGAACCAATACGGGTGGGGATCGTGGTGTCATTCAAAAGGGAGAGGCCTCCGTCCTGAATGAATGACCACAGGGAGGTGCCTTTGCGACACTTCTTGCGGTACCCCCAACTGATGTGATTGGCGTTAAAGTCGCCCACTACCAACAGGGAGTTGTTCGAACTGATCGAGAGCGTCTTGCGGAAAGCCGCAAGAAGAGGGGCAGGAGGACCTTTTGGGGGGCTATAGAGATTAGGGATGAAGAGGCTAAGTGACATGCGTGTGGGAGGGAGAAGCTCCAGCAGGAGACCGTCTATGTCGTGTACCTCTAATGGGTGCTCTATCGCAGTGAGATTGCGATGTACGAGCGTGGCGACCCTAGTCTCCGGCTGGGTAGAAGGTTCGTATGCGGTGTAGTTTCGGAGCTTGACTGACGTCAGAGTTTCCTGAAGCGCAATGACCGCGGGGGCGTCGCGGCTAGAGAGGGTTTGTAAGTAAAGCTGCAGGTTATCTCGCTTTGAGCGAAAACCCCTGCAGTTTCACTGCCACACCTTAATGCGTTGGGGTGTCGCAGCCATGTTGGGCAAAGACGGAGAGAGCGGAAGATGCAGGGGGTGGCGTATGACCTCTGGGGAAAGGCAACAATCTCATCGTTGTCAATCACTGCCCGCTTAAAAGGCGCATTTTGAAGCTTGGAATTGGCAGAATTCTGTGTGGTTATTAGTGCAGAAACGAGTAGCACTGCCGACATCCATAAGCGTAGCCCTAATGAGTAATTCACGGCATGCATGGCAGCGAAAGCTTGAGCAACGTACGATAGAATGTGGTACGGTAGGCGTAAAATGTATACGAAAACAAAAATTTCAAGCAAAAGTCCGAAGTCTCGGTAGGAAGGAATAGTCGAAATTAGTCGCGAGCAGCTGTGAGGTCGACTTGTGCAGTAGTGACCAAGGATGAGGAAAATAAAAGAGAAATGATCAAGATACCAAGATTAGGCTGACGAGCATTCGACATGGGAAGGAGCGCCCAAGTATCTGTCAAAATGAAACTATATACTGCCTGCCCCAACGTTGTCTTTCTTTTCGCAACCACAGTCACCAGCATGTACCGTGACCACGTGATCGCACTGCTATTTTTGTCATTCTTGCCAAAGATTGTTAACAAGAGGAACGACTTTCTCCAATAAATTGCTGTCATCGCCTGCTCCTTATCGTTCCTGGGTCGGATGATACTTTTCCTGGCATAGAAAAAAATTGTGTCATATGTTCACCGTGCTTACATATGATAGGTGTAACGTTAACAGACCGGAAGCGGGCAGAGTGAGTGAGGGAACAAACGCGGGTTAATGACATTCTAGTCGAAATCAAGAGGAAAAAATGGGCTTGGGCAGGGGATGTAATGCGGAAGGGAGATAACCGATGGCCTTTATGGCAAGAGAAGACAAGCGTAGCAGGAGCCGCAGAAAGTTAGTTGGGCGGATGAGATTAAGAAATTTGTGGGAATACGGTGGCCGCAGTTGGCACAGGTCAGGGTTACCTGGAGAGACATGTGAGAGGCCTTTGCCCTGCAGTCGGCGTAGTCAGGCTGATGATGATGATGACGATGATGACGAGGATGTTGGGAAATATGCGGGCAATGCAAGCGCTACACGCCGAAGCCTTGCGGTGGGCTTCTATTAAACGTTGGTTTGCTATCTTTTTCAGCGTTATCCTTACTTCACAAATAAAAAAAGAAACTACTGTTTTCTTCCTTTCTGCCCTCTCCACTTAACCCTCAATAGGCTATTCATTGAACAGCTGTAAAAGATAAGCGCTCAGCATGCAACCCATTCTAAACCAACGTTGTTGCTTGCGCGGTTTATTGTTGTTATTTCGGTGCTCACGCGCTCAGCAGAGAGCATTTCTTGTGTGGCATAGAGCGTCCGGGCGAAGGCAAATACCTCCGTCCTCACTCACTTGACAAGGTGGCTTAAGATTTGCCGCTGCCTTAAGCGAATAGACCTTCTCTGCTTACTCTTAGCTGAAGCCTTTCAGCAAAGACTCCTTGCGGTTGTCGTTGAATTGGTCCCGTGTGGCTGCTAAGTTGAAACGGAGAAATTTGCTTACAAAGAATAGGTAAAAATTTGGCGTGAGCGATGATTCTTCGGCCTGCTATCCTGCACTATGCAAGGGTAAGAGGGAAGAGACAGGATTGGAATAACTGGCGAAGCAGACGAAAGAAAGGTGGAAAAAATGAAAGGTCGGGCAGGCTGCATGAGCCACATCACTGTAGAATGGCACCAAAAGAAGAAGACGACCGGAAAAAGCGTCACAACCCGAGCCGAGAAGAAGAGGAAGAGTGAGCTGAAGACAGCCACGACTGTTCTCCGAGGGCACAACGGTAACGACCGCTATGGGCGGTGAGTAAGGCCAGCAGATTCACCTTTGTTGTCTCGTGTTCAGAAATTGGCTAGTTACGGGTGACGGCGAATATCTCCGTCCTCACTCCCTTGACAAGGTGGCTTAAGATTTTCCGCTGCCTTAAGCAAATAGGCCTTCTCTGCTTAGTCTTAGCTGAAGCCTTTAAGCGAAGATTTTGGATGAACACTGGAGTTCTTGCTGAAGTACTACACTTGAAAAAAAAAAAGGCTCCCGCCGCCTTCGTTTACAGATAGAGGGGATTTAAAAGACGCCTATATAAAAGTGCGTGATTTAAAAGTGCGTGATGATGACCTTTGCAAGTGCCGCTTTACTCCGCCATTATCAAGAATGTAATAATAAAAAAGCCAAGACGCTGACGCATGAATCTTAGCAGGATTTAATCAAGGCTTACCTGAAATTAGCGCATTTTAAAATTGTACATGATACAGATGATAACTTCATTTCTTAGCACGAAGAGGGCCCGCACTTATCTCCTTTACCAGAAGCCACGAAGGCTGCTTAACGTTGATATTGGTGATGATGATGCATTTTTATGGCCCAAGGGCTTTTGCTATCCAAAGAGCGCCATGTCACAGAGGTTTTTCTACTCAAGACAGAGCCTAAAACCCATTTTCGAAGCATTGAACTCCTTTGAAGCCGAGCACCAGGCCATCGGAATGCTTGCACACATTGTATCACCGGTGGTTACCCGAGGTTACTGGTGATCGAACCCTACCCCGCATGCGAGGCGGTTGCTCAAACGAGTAAGCCACAAATTATTTACACAAAAAGAAATGTGTACAGGTTGTGCGGGTGGTTAGTTCTGCTCTATCATGAACTAACCACGCGCACAACCTGTACAGATTTCTTTTTGTGTAAATAATTTGTGTGTATTACCTCTCCCGCTATCCTCTCTCCCTGTCCCCTCCCCTCTTTCATTTCATTTCTCCATCCTGCCTGCTATCCTTTACTTCCGCTGCCCCCGCTCAGGTGCTTCAGTATCGATGGCAGATGCCGGGGCTAGCAATAATCTTGTCATCTCTTTTTATTATTAAAACCACAACAACTACTCCTACTACTACTGCGGCAGGTTTGTTAACGTTACTGAGCTACTTAGATTGCTGCGTCAATGCCCTGCCTATTGTGTTTGGTTGGGACAGCATATCCGTGCTTTCCCGGAGGCAAACCCATCGTGTAATGCTCTCCCAGAGACCCCTTTGTCACCAAGGTTTGAGCTCCTTCGCGCTTGCTATATGCAGGCTGGGAACAATTATCGCTTGATGCACTCCTCCCATTTGCGTTCAGTGAAGCAGTCTTGCACCCGCCTTCCTCAAAAAGCAAAGGTTTTAGCGATTATTCGCTGGTTATTTCAAATGCACGGACGTGAAACCAAACAGGATTGACCCGAGTTGAACTGTTACCTTGAGTTTGGAGCTCTTTGCTCGAAGATGTCCTACGTCAAATGGAGGCAATGAAACGACAGACATCGACGTTTACAGGGAATTGCATTGATCTATACCGGCTTTTTCAGCGAACACTTTCAAAAATTTCCCAAATTAGCTTTTTGGGGTAAAAATACGTCTTTTGCCGCACAGTATTCCCAGTGTTGGCGGTTTCTTTAACCCACACTGACATCGCACAGTACACAGGCCTCTAGCATTTCGCCTCCATCGAAATGCGGCCGCCGCGGCCGGGGTGGAACACGTGTCGTCCGGGTCGGCAGCCGAGCACCATAACCACTATCAGACAACGGCTGCCTTCTTTACGGAACGGTAAGGGCGTACGGAAGAGAAAAATAAATTGGCAGTTGCTTAACTTGGCTAACCCTGGAAGTCAGCGAAAAGTAAGGACGCTTGCTAACTGTCTGAGGCTCGTCCGTGGCAGCTCCGCTACACGCTCGCTACACTCGTTCTGTATACGTATACCCACGCGACCACGTGGCTATGAGGTGGTATCGCATGGTCTTACGACACCCTCATTGGATGTCATCACGTGGCTTCACATCACCCCATCGGATGTCCTTAAGGTAAAAGGTCAACCCAAAGGTCACCAATGTTCATGATCAAACGTCACAGGTCAACTGAAGGTCAAGAGGTCAACTAAAGGTCATGGGTGAAGACAGGGGTCATTGGTTCGACACCATAACTGCACCACATATCGTCATACATTGCTAACGTGGTTGGGCTGAAGGTCATTCTCTGGCGTACGCGACGACTGCTTTACTTAGTGTAGTGAAGCTGTTCGCTTCACTTACCCTGCATACAATATACAACGTTCTTGAATATTAACCACCTCCGCTCTGCGCCTCGTTGGCGAAGTCGAAAACGCTCGCGACTGCTCATACGATTATCTCACTTCCGGCTCTTCTCGAAAGTCTGAGCCATTTCATGCGGTCACTGTCTCGATGAAGTGTTTTCCTGCAATCTTCTCGAACATTGCGCCTCAAAACATCCATGTGCTCTGTTTACAGACCTTGAGGGCACCTCCTTTATTGAAGGTAAGCATACTCTTCGCCCGAAACGCATGCGTTTGATATCAACGCAGACGAGTCCAGTCTCACGAAACTAAACAGGGTATACGGTCGTTTTATACAGTCCTAAGATTTGCACTTCTTTCATTTTGTACATTTCGCGATACGAGAATAGCCGCAATAAAATCAGCAACTTTCACTGAAGTGATTTAAGACAGATGCAGTGAAGCGTACTAGCTTGGCTCATGTTCGATCGGGCTCTCCAACACGCAAGCACATGACAAGTAGGATAAAACTAAGAAAAACATATGTCAGAAATCATTACGCTCGTTGTATCTGAAGCGCGAAACATTCCTCATGATACGTCGTAACTCACTATGAAAACAACGACGCAATGAGAGCATTTCGTGGTGTTGTTCGGGTACACTCGTGAGATCAGAGGTATACCTCAGTGTATTGCACAGGCTGCAAGGCACACCGTACAGGTCTCTCAAGAATTAAGAGGCTTGCAAATTACGGCGGTAGCTGGTTGTTCTGGCACACGCCGATGCCTAACTTCACGCATATTTTCGAGCCTCCTCTTTTGCACACCGTCCTGCTTCGCTACGTTACCTTATGGCTGCACGTCTCGTGTTGAGTGTCCTCATTCTAGAGAGACCCCCTCATTGGGGCACTGTGTGACCATGCTGACTTCAGTCGAATGAGTCGGCGCATGCTTGGCATGACTTGGCGGGAGTGTTAGCG
This sequence comes from Amblyomma americanum, assembly GCF_052857255.1. Taxonomy (NCBI): domain Eukaryota; kingdom Metazoa; phylum Arthropoda; class Arachnida; order Ixodida; family Ixodidae; genus Amblyomma; species Amblyomma americanum. The sequence goes on along the minus strand of NC_135506.1, from coordinate 70,189,050 downwards.
ACACGCGACTGGTGAAGCGAAGGGTGCCTAGTGGTATTGAATATTTTTATACTGCAACCTCGCTTTAGGGGCACAAAGAAATTTCGGTGGCATTGCTTCAATACGAGACTTTGCTGTTTTATCTGCTTTAGCTGAGCCGATAACATGAATCAGTAACAAGTATTTGGGTTAAAAAATTACGTCACGGTTATTCCTTAGTCTTCGTCTTTGTCTAGTGCTATCTGCAACTTGCGAAGACAGAAGACGCCACTTCAGCAACAACTTATGTTTGTCATTCTTTAAACAGTCAGTTCGTTCGAGCAATGTAAGTACATGCCCAAGCATTCCCTTCTTGTGCCGTCTTTTGTTGTGAGCTAATGAGTTGCATTAGTCTTAAGGAAAGGTGCATTTAGAATGCCTGTCACGCGCACACAAGATTTGGAACGTCTTCTAGCCCACCCACGCACTTTTTCCTTGTTCTGTGGTCAAGGTGGTAGGTCCTTTGAATAATTACATTTTTTGCGTGGCGCGCACTCTATACACGAATATGCCTGTATGTGAATAAAAAATGGAATGAGTGCACTCTCTTTTATAAGAGCGAGTGCACTAGAGGGCTGCTTACTTTCTTTTTACTCCTTTCTATTTATAGTGCAGCGGGAGACGAAAGACAAAACAGTAACAGATTCAAAACCGCACGAGAGATTCGTCTCTGTCTGTGTCTTTCGACTCCTGCTGCTCTGCACATTGTTTATCAAGCATGCACTAAAAAATGAACTAGCCACGAGGCTATTATCTCTAATAAGACAGTAATTACTCATTGGCATCCACCCGAACGCAGTCATACGGCTACCGAGAAAAGCTACACAGCTTTCTCAGGAACTACGCACTCAAAGAAAAATTCGTCCTGGTGCGGGGTTCGAACCCGGGACCACCGCTTCACCGGAGCCGCCGCTTTGCCAGCCGAGTTAACCGTAACGGCAAGCTCATGGTAGAGCGAGAGCGAATTGATCAATAACTCGAAGTGGATGCCAACGAGTAATGACTCCCTTATTACAAATTTACTCCACCTTGGGGGATTCCCCTAAACATTTGAACAAATATTTTGTACCTCTCAGCCGAAAATTCGTTCAATCGAAACGTGGCTCGCAGGGGCAAGTAGGCAGATATGCACGCGTTAAATCCTCTTTGTTCCTAGATTTTCGATTAAAGAAACTCGAGTTTTAGCTGGCTGGCCTATCTACACCTGTTCGTCTGTCTTCCCCAACAGTTGGTAGCTACTGGCAAATGGAACATTAGGTTGAATTTGCGAAATGATCATACGAAACATATTCATCACATAAATCACTGCACTCAACCGCGTGCGATTGAACATTAATGCGAGAAAGTAAATGTTAGAAATGTAATGTTCTGAATTATCTTCCTACCTGGTGACCTCTCATGGTCGGTTTAATAAATTAGCAAGAATTCACACAAAGATCCTGCTTGCTGCTAGTTGGTACATTCTAAGGCTTGAAATGCTTGGAGCGCGACATCTACGCGCAAGGCGCATAGAAACGCTGGCATTGAACTAGACGAGCCGATAAATATGACCCTGTACATGTGTGCAAAGATAATCGGTTCCCGTTAAATTTTAACCAGAGCAAAAGTTTTTGAAGACGGCAAAAAGAAATTCGGAACGAGAGACTGTTGAAGCTCATCAGAGAAGCCGGGTCGAAATGTGCAAGCGTGCCCTGTACTGCCTCTTTGCATAAAGGACATGTTACTCTTTTGACAGGTTATCGGCGATGGAGGCGCTCAGTTTTTTACCTTTTATTTATCTCTCTTTCCCTCCTTCTCACAGTGTATGCAAGCTTAACTGCCGCGTATTAAAGGGCTGGGCAGTGAGCGTTCGTGTATATCTTGCATGATCCAGTCGCTCCAAGTAATTCAAGCCTTACGTGCTGTTTTTTTTTTGTTCTCTACCTTTTTGTCGGCTTAAGCGGCACACGATGTCAAAGATGGCACTGATATTATAATTATTTCCTGCGCAAAACTTCTCATATCTCATCCCAGCTGGCGCCCGTCGAAGCTCGTCTCAGGCAGCACGCTCTCATCACTAGAGAATGAATTAGAGTGTGCATAAAGCCTTGCAATGACCAATTGCGCGCATCGACAGTTTCTTTGGGACAGTTGTTCCGGGGTGGTGCAGGTTACGCATGTGACTGTAATTATTCTGCTTAAGCGCGACAAAGTGACAAATGCGTGCTTCCCCCTTCTTGGAAACAAGGCATTTCCGCTAGTCTATTACGCCGATCTAGACGTTTTTTTTTCTCCACACCAGCGCACTGACCCTACTTTCGAGGCGCATATAGATGCAAGTCTATGTGTATTAATAACGCGGCCTGCGTTCTTAATCGTCCGTGCTTAGTTAATTAATATTAATTAATAATTGGTTTTGGGGGAAAGGAAATGGCGCAGTATCTGTCTCATATATCGTTGGACACCTGAACCGCGCCGTAAGGGAAGGGATAAAGGAGGAAGTGAAAGAAGAAAGGAAGAAGAGGTGCCGTAGTGGAGGGCTCCGGAATAATTTCGACCACCTGGGGATCTTTAACGTGCACTGACATTGCACCGCACACGGGCGCCTTAGCGTTTTTCCTCCATAAAAACGCAGCCGCCGCGGTCGGGTTCGAGCCCGGGAACTCCGGATCAGTAGTCGAGTGCCCTAACCACTGAGCCACCGCGGCGGGTTGCTTAGTAAAGCACAACACGTTTTCAATATACTGGAAAAATCAGTATGAACTTAATTAGTGCACATTTACGTGCACTTTACGAAAAGAATTCTCACCCAATTTAGTTTCGCATTCGTTCAGCCCTGTAATCCTTTTTTATTTTTATTTCAAAAGCACTCACCTTCAGTAGCCTTCGAGCCGTAGGTGAACATGTATGCTGTCCAAGAAGACTTCTTGCCAGTGACAAGAACTACATCTGACACTGTTCTAATGGTGCACAATAAATATTATCTTTCAGGCTGCATTACTGGTATACCATTTATTGAAAGAAAATGGCTGCGGTTCAACACGCTGAACCTAGTAGACGAGTGAAAGCAAAGCCGGCGGTATTTACAGCGAAGAAAGGTGTAACGTCATTGCTACGTAATCTCATGACGTCACATCAGACGATGCGAATCTCAGCTCTCAAGGTCAAGGTCAAAGGTCAAGTGACCACTGGTCATCGTTTACGTAGATGCTGGTCATTAGCTATGACTACGTCATACAGGCATTTCATGGCTATGCGCAGCAAGACACATAGTCATACACTGCTTGTCTTGGGGATATGTGCTTGGTTTGACCTTGGTCGGACATCAAGGTCAATCGCGCAAAGCCAGACGAAACTTGTACCAAGTTGTACCTTGCGTAGTAGAGGTTGCGCTCTAAAACAGCTTTTCGTTTTGATCATAGAATTGTTCAGTGTACCAAGTACGAAAATAGGAACCTTTCTGTCTGTGACATTTATTAACTTTTATCGCTTTCCGCACAGCGAGCATCGCCGACTCAAGTCAGTATGCAAAATAGCCACTTTCACTTTCTTTCGGTGTTTTTATTCGTTGTCCTTCTCCGACGCACTGGTTTTATTCGCCTAAAAGGACACGGAATAATCGGTGTCGCTCCTACTGTGGTGAGATATTATGAGCAGATACATGAATCTGCCTCAGTGCTTTAGAAAAGCACATCCCTAGGGCCTTACAAACAGGATATCGATGTTGTCCTCTTGGTCTTTCACAGTTTTCTTGAGTAGTTTCGAAACATGTCTTCCATGTAAAGTAGTATTCGTTCAGTGTACGATTTACGGAGCTTTGTCAACGTGGTTTTCATAGGCAAAATGCATACCTTCGTTATTGCACCCGAACACAAGTAATGTATCGCATTTTGTTGATACAGAACGCAAGAAACAGCACACAGGATGGACAAAACACACACCGATACGGAGCTATTTCAGATGCAGCTTTATTGCCCTTGCCTCGCCTAAAATGCATAGCAAGCTGCTATAAGAAAAGATAAAGGGGAACGTTAACACAAAAGGCATAGCTATAGGTAATCAATACGTGGGCCTAGCGATGGCGCATGTTGTGCCAAATATGTGAGCTCATTTTTCGTCACTGATAGCCAAGGCCTACTCACACAATGTTCATCTGCCTTTCTGATCAAAAGTGCTGGAATATATCCCTAGTGTCTTCTTCTTTGCGCTTAGCAATGACACTGACGTGTGTAGTGCTTGCATTCTCTATAGCGGGCAACAGGTCGCCTTTTTAGGCAGTTTTTGCCCATTTGCCGGACAATCTTTTCCGCAATATGGCAGTACACAGTACTCAACTCATCTGTACAAGATACAAAGGGATCGCTCTGCTTTATGGTGCATTGAAATTGTTTTGCGGACTACGTCGTTGGCTTGAATTTAATTCTATAAATATATTGCGTATAGAAATATATAAACAACAGTTTCGACTCTATGACCTTCCTTCTTTTTGTCCCTCACATTAGCAACACGCCGGTAAGTATAACGATTAGATCCAAATCACTGGCGCAGTGATAATTTTAAGAGCGGAAGCTCATACTCTACGATCCGCAACTTTGAAGGCAACTGATGTCGCGCTGTCACCTCTAAACCGGAGGTGTGGGTGACGTCATACCACGTGACTCGCCGCAGCTGCACCGCTCCGACCGCTGGCGCAGCGGGTCTCGCCGCTCCGCAGACCACGTGACTCCTCCTCTCCTAACCACGTGACTCGCTTGACCTGTATATCGCGCGCCCTCAGTAGTCGCTCAGTCGCGCTTCGCGAGATCTTCCGCTCGTCTCACTAGGTATAACAGAGTTAAACCACGGCTTGTTTTTCTTCGATTGCGGCTGGCTTATCCAGCGTGCACACGAGCCGGATAGGTCCGGGGAAACCACATAAAGGTGCATATGCCACCGAAACAGGGGGGGGGGGGGGGTGCAAGGGGGGCGTACGCCTCCCTCAATATTTTTCCAGCGGGGGCAACGTTCAGATTTCTGACAGTTAAAACAATTCGGTTCTAGGACTCTCTTAAAGCAAATCACGGTGAGGCTGAGCTACTTGGCTTCGTAGCCGGTCGCAAAGCATTTCGTATCTGAGTAACCGAAACCAGTCATGCCCCAACAGAATGCGGCTATTGGACCCGTGTACATGATGATTAGCAGAATATAAACAAACTATGCACAAACCTTTTAATGCAACTGGTCACTTCTCGTGCGTAAAGATTCCCATGTTTAAAGCTTCCGATTTCAATACGTTTAATTTTGCCGTAAATCTTTGCACGGTTTGTTCGTTCGCACCCAAAACAGCCGGCATGCGACTTTATCACTTTGCTTTGTAATGCGAGATGCGAGCAAACTTATCTTCAATGATCGTGGCAGCGTGCAAATGCTTCCACATATTTCCAGATTGTTGTAGTTGCTTTACGTTCTTTATCACGAAGGTTCCTTGCCAGCTCTGAAGTGAGCTCGGCCAAGAACTACAGGCATTCAGTTGATGACCGCCGAGGAGGCTTGTTGCTATCGCCGCCGCCGAGTCATTCAGCTCTTAGTGGGCGCAAGTCAGCCGCTTAAACAGTTTCTTTTGGAAGCCTTTTCATTGCCTTCCTAACTGCCGGAGTGTCGTCACCGCAACGTGACAGTTTTACATCAACCTTTGAGCATAAAATTGAATATAATATTGATTACGTTGTGACATTCCTTGTGTGCTACGAGGTACATTCCTTGTGTGTGCTGCGAGGTGCATTCCTTGTGTGTGCTGCGAGGTTCCGCGTATTTTCGGCGCGGCGTAGACGGAGACCCAGATGACAGCGGCATCATCAATTACCCAGCCATGCACTTTGAGTGACGCCCGGAACGAAGGGGCTTAAGCCCAACCGGACCCAACCGGACCCGCCGCCGCCGCCGCGGGGAAACAGGCTTTATCCTCCCCAATTGGCGTGGCGGTTTCAGGGGCGGCCCTCGTCGGCCACACAAACTACCACCACCTCATCATCCACTGCTCCCTCCCCACGCTCCTCAGGCTGGGGAGGACTAACTAGTTTTTTGTCTCGGTATCTGGAGCCCCGCTGTAGGATTGCTTAGGGCGTGTCTCGCCTGCTTCTCTTTGTGGCTCCCCACGGCGCACGTTTTGGCAGAACCTGGCGATGTGTCCGCGACCCTGGCAAGCGAAGCATACGATTTCTTCAAAATCTCGCATACCGCGCCTGTAGCTTTGTGGCGGTCTCCGGTTTCCAGCGAATGGGCGCTGTTGAGCGCGCGCTTCAACCTGGCGTTCTACCTGCTGAGATAGCAGCTGTTCTAAGCGATCTAATCGCTCTGTCAAGAGAGC